>NC_057800.1:42147351-42149725 GCF_018294505.1 Triticum aestivum
GGGGAATCCTACTCCCAGAGGGAGTAGGACTCTCCTGGCGCGCCTCTCCTAGGCCGGCCGCACCCCCCCTTTAGTCCTTTATATACGGAGGCAGGGGCACCCCAGAGACACACAAGTTGATCCACGTGATCTTATTCTTAGCCGTGTGCGGCGCCCCCAACCACCATAGTCCTCGATAATATTGTAGTGGTGCTTAGGCGAAGCCCTGCACCAGTAGTACATCAAGATCGTCACCACGCCGTTGTGCTGACGGAACTCTTCCCCGATACTTTGCTCGATCGGAGTCCGGGGATCGTCATCGAGCTGAATGTGTGCTAAAACTCGTTGGTGCCGTAGTTTCGGTGCTTGATCGGTCGGGCCGTGAAGACGTACGACTACATCAACCAAACGCTTCCGTTGTCGGTCTACAAAGGGTACGTAGATCACACTCTCCCCTCATTGCTATGCATCACCATGATCTTGCGTGTGCGTAGGAATTTTTTTGAAATTACTACGTTCCCCAACAGGCGGCTGCGGGAGGGAGGAAAAGTGAAAGAGAGAGAGATAGGAGGAGGAGAGCGGCGGCTAGGTTTTACTGCGCGCACCCCACAATCCCTGCAGTTAGCACTTTTTTCACCAGGAGAAACGCGAGACAGACGACAATGCTGACCTTTGGGATAAAGGAGGCCCACCCGTCATGCATGATAAGACAAATTCAATACGTGAATCAAAACCAACGGACAAGTGTTGTCAGCAGCGTAAAAAGTACAGCCGGTACGAGATCGTGCGAAGGAGGAGGGCTGCTCGACGCAGATGGCCCAGGTTAGCGGGTAGTCACCCACTGCGGTAGTCGCCCGCTCCACCAGTCGTGCCCTTGCCCGAGCCACGCTAGCATCTTCCACCGCTGCCACTTCGCGGGGACAGGATCCTCCTCGCTTCTCCTGTAGTCGACACCATGTCACCATCTTCACCTTTTCCCCATGGCGTACACCATCTTCACCTTCCCCGTGGTGTACAACGGCAAGCAACCAGGAGACCATGATGAGAGCAAGAGAGAAGAAGAGGCGGCGCGGGAGGAGGAAGACCGTGTCATGGGGGGAGGAGAGATAAGGCGGCGGCGGCTGGAGGCGAATGGCAACGTCCCCGGTGGCGCCCGGCCGTTGTGCGGCTCCCCGACGGCGTGGCCAACTTGCGGAGGTTACGGGCGCTACGGTGAGGGGCTATGGTGGAGGAGGCGCTGCTGGGAGGAGGGGTGATGGCGACGGCGGTGCTGGGGGTGGGGCACGAGGTGATGGCGGCGGCTGCGGGAGGGAGGAAAAGTGAAAGAGAGAGAGATAGGAGGAGGAGAGCGGCGGCTAGGTTTTACTGCACGCACCCCACAATCCCTGTAGTTAGCACTTTTTTCACCAGGAGAAACGCGAGACAGATGACAATGCTGACCTTTGGGATAAAGGAGGCCCACCCGTCATGCATGGTAAGACAAATTCAATACGTGAATCAAAACCAACGGACAACGTGTTGACAGCAGCGTAAAATGTACAGCCGGTACGAGATCGTGCGAAGGAGGAGGGCTGCTCGACGCAGATGGCCCAGGTTAGCGGGTAGTCTAGCGTGATTTATATGTTCAATATGGCTGGTCGTGAGTTCGATACCCATGTAGGGCATAATTATTGTCGATTTTCCCGCGCAAATGGGCCGGCCCAGGTTAGTTGTGCCTGTGCCGTATTCCAGCATAGAGGAGGTCCTCTGAACGTATGGCATATTGCATCGTACGTATAAAACTGGATATGATTTATTAAATGTCTAAATTACCCTTTATGCGCTTTGTGAGGGGGGTATACCGAAGCATTCCTCACACAACAATGCAATTTGATATTGTACGAAGGAAGGGATCACCTGTACGTGTTCTATTGCAAGTCTGTAACCCCTGACATACAATCATTTGGTATTGCAGTCGGTTGGTGTCTCTGTCGACATGCACCAAGGTTGGCGCCATCAGCTTTGTGTTTGGCGTCGTAGTTGGCTTCACCCTGAAGAGAAGGCTGCGCCGGTGGGCCGCCAAGCTGCTCAAGAGAATTAAGGACGATGAGTAGCTAGCTAGTGCAGTTAATCTCAAATTTTGTTGGCAAGTGTGCTCTTTGTAGTAACCCCAAGTTGAACCTCATTGACTCACTGGTAGAAAAAGAGGCTTCCGTCCAGCCCCATTAGTCGCGAAACTGTAGGAACCGCGACTAATGAAGTCTTTAGTCGCAGTTCGGCAGACGAACCGCGACCAAAGGCCTGGGCCCAGGGCGCTCGGTGGCCAGCTGGTGCACATGAGGGGCTTTAGTCGCGGTTGGCCAGGCCAACCGCGACTAAAGGTGCGCAAAGGCCTTTAGTCGCGGTTGGCCAGGCC
>NC_057800.1:42155016-42160901 GCF_018294505.1 Triticum aestivum
AGAAGAAGAAGAAGAAGGAAGGAAGGAAGAAGAAAACAAAAGAAAAACAGAAGAAAAACAAGAAAAAGGAAGAAAAAAGGAAAAAGGAAGAAAAAAAGAAAAAGGAAGAAAACAACAGAAGAAAAAAAGAAAGAAGAAAAAAAAGGAAGAAGAAAAAAAGAAAGAAGAAAGAAAGAAGAAAGAATATGTTTTGGAATTCATTAATATTTTTTTGTTTTGATGAATTTTTTTGTGTCTAATAAAATCAATTTTTTGAAATACACGAAAAAATGAAATGAAATGAAAAAGAAAAAATGAAATGAAAAAGAAAAGAAAAAAAGGATAAAAACAGGAAAAGAAAAAATGAAATGAAATGAAAAAGGAAAGAAAAAAGAGTGTGGCCAGCACCCCCCGCCCTGCACATGGGCCATCCCGACCCCACATATATTCGTCTCCATCCGCATCCCTGGCCAAACCCTAGCCAGTCTACTCCCCTCCCCTCTCCGTGAGGGGACGGCGAGGGTTATAAATGTGTTGTCCTCGCCTCCCCTCTCCGTGACGCCGTCGTCTGCCGCCCCGTCTCGCGCTCTACCGCGACACCCTCTCCCACCCCTTCCTCTCCCCCTCCTTTCGCCACCGCCCTTTCGCCACCGCCACCGCCACCGCCCCCCTTCTTCACTTAATTAATTTGTTTTTACTACATGTTTTCAGGACTGACATAATGGCGGACGATAGAGCTGACCCGATTATGGACAACTATGATCCGGACGGTGAAGCACATATGTTCGGCATCATAAACGGCGATATTCTATATGTGCCGACCGGAGAAGAAGAAGATGATATCTCTTCTTATCTGAACCTTGACGGTGAAGATGAAGGGCGCCGTCAGCAAGATGATGCCGAACAAACGTCGATAAACGACGATCTTCAAATGGAAGTAGCAACCACCTCCGGCGCCGAGGTATATATATACATTGAGCCTCTGGTGATACAAACTAACTGATTTGAATAAATATGTGTGTACTAACGCGCGCGACTCTTTCTTATTTTAGCCCTCGGCCGGATCGTCGAAACAATCGAGTACGTCGTCAAAGCGTGGCGCAACCAAGACGATGAAACAAGGAGAAACATGCACCATCGAGGTTGTCGACAGTGCAACCGGCAGGCCGCTGGAGCCCCGCAATCGACTTGGAGATGTCAAGCGCCATTTCATTCTATGGCAAAAGAAGTTTATCAAGTTTCCAGGCGAGGCGCCAAGGACAACAAGTCCACCCCCCTACGGTGGTGGTGGTGGCGGTGGCGGTGGTGGTGGTGGTGGTGGTGGTGGTGGTGGTGGTGGCGGTTCACCTACACCTCCGTCACGTCAGCCGACGCCGCCCCCCAGTCCACAACGTCCGGCGGGTGATCAGCCGCCGCCCCCCAGTCCTCGTCCGGCGGGTGATCAGACGCCGCCCCCCAATCCACCTCCGGCAAAGAAGCAGAAGCAGTCCTGGATTATTAACCCGGACCCTTATGTACCTAAGACCACAAAGGTACCGGAGCCATCACCGAAGCCTCTCCCCACAAGGCCTTGGGAACGTAGTGCCGAGGAAGTCGACGCGGCCGCGGCTGCTGATTTGGAGAAATGGAAGGCGGACTGCAAGAAGAAAAGAGAGCCCGAGCCGAAGCCAGTATTTTCTGATGAGCAAAAGAAGTGGGCTAAGTCATTTTTGAGCACACCGTCCCAAGCCGCGAAGAATCTGCCTAACGACTATGCACGTGAACTTCGCAGGCAGGCACTCATGTTCAAGGAGAACAAAGAGCGGGAGAAGGCCGAAAGTAAAAAAAGCGGGAAACAAGTTGCCCAGCTCGGGGAACAAAGTAAACAATCGATTGCCCCGCTTATAGTGGAAGCCTTCTGTCCGGATGACCCCGAGATCATACAAGCTGCGGCAGCACAGGGATTGACTGTAACGAGTGCCAGAGAACAAGCAGCCAACTTAGGCATTACTCTTCGTGAACTGTTAGGCCTTGATGAGGCGCCGGTGAAGGAGGTAGTAATTACATATGTCAAGAATGGGCCTCTCGTCGAGCCTGCGCAGGAAAAGGATCTACCTCCACAAATGAAAGGTCTGCTGAAATGGTACAAGGGTTACATAAAAAATAAAAACGCCAAAGAATATATTTATGCGGAAGTTAGACATGAGCATCACTTCAAACATTACTATGTACAAATTGAACTGAGTGAATTGTTCCAGCTTTTCAATCTGCGCGAGCTCGATAAATCTATCATCAGTTGCTACGTTCTGTAAGTGATTTATTAATTTCTACCCCATCTCGTTCATATTGCCTGCACTATATATATGTCCTAACTATATTGTTGTGTCCGCTATTATACATGCAGAATGAAGATTAAGGAATGCAGAGTAAGGAACATCCATGATGTTGGGTTCATTGACCCACACATCGTTAATGGACATGTGTTGGAGCGTTACCCCGCCGACGTGGAGGCAGACCTGTGGCAGTTTCTTACAAAGCAAGAACTCAAAAGTGATATTCTATTTCCTTACCATTTTGAGTGAGTGTTTCTGTCTTGAGCACATTCTCTTTTGTTTACTCCATGCATGGTATGTGGCCGGCTAATCGATGAGTTATGCATGACGTACTGTGCATGTATCGTGTCCGCAGGTTCCACTGGATTCTGCTAGTAATTAAAGTTAACACCTCAGAATGTCTCGTCCACGACTCTGTGAATATGGATCCAAAGCTTTGGGGCGGCATGAGAAGAATGCTGCAGAAGTAATTATTTTCATTCATTTGCGCTCTATATCGATCGGCCTATTTCGTTCATTTCCTAATATCAAGTAACTAATTAATAACTCTCTTGTTCATTTAATTTTCTTTGCCTCGTAGGGTTTGGAGACGGTTCATAGATACAAAGGTCGGTGAATTCAAAAAAGAGCTAGAATTCAAAATGTTAAAGGCTAAGAATGCTGGGGATATTCAGCCACCGGAGACCAATCTATGTGGATACTATGTCTGTGAGATGATCCGGAGATACACCTCTGAGCGGGTTCCGAGTGATACCAATGCTCAGAGGAATAACCTCCGGTGGATGCTTAGTCCAGAAGCTCGCTTCCGACCACTTCAAGAGGAACTAGCTGGATGGTTCAGCAGGGAAGTCCTCCATCCTAAAGGAGAACACTATTACGAGGACGTAGAACTTTATATGCATTAAATCATGTATGGAAACTTGTTCAAAATTGTATATGGTCATCCGATGATATTGAATATATATTGTATATTCCTCTTGAATTCTTTTTGGTTCTAATTTCAAATTTATTTGAAATTGTACATTCATATGCATGTATGTAGTACCGTAGAATATATGAAACTCCTTCAAAATTAAAATAAAGCACAAAAGAAATAAAACAATACATATTAAACAGAAAACAGGTTTAAGGGGGGGGGCTAAAACCCTAAACCTGCGGCGGCCTTTAGTCGCGGTTGGCCAGAAGAACCGCGACTAAAGGTCCTCCGCCCCGACGGCCACCTGGCGCCCACGTGGACGGGCCTTTAGTCGCGGTTCTTAAGCAACCGCGACTAAAGGGGGGGGGGCCTTTAGTCGCGCCCGGTCTGTCGCGGTTGCGCAACCGCGACTAATGGCAGTTGCGAACCGCGACCAAAGGCCCTTTTTCCACCAGTGACTGCTTGGATTAACTGTTAGAGTTGTGTCGAATATTATTGTACAAGTTAGGTTACAGTTGGATTTGAGTCGTACAGTGTGTGGACCGGATATGGAGTCGTGTCCAAGTAGGACACTTGTATCCTAGGCCTCTCATATATAGCGGGGGTAGACACACGATGTAACCTATGTCCAGTGGCGAAGCTAGCAGCCAGTTACGCCTAGGGCTGAATGAGCTTGAAGGACAAATTCTTGAAATTTTGAGTACTTTGTAGAAAGAAATTACAAGGGATCTTGGTACTAAGCCTGGGGCTATAGCCCTAATTGCCCTAGGCTTGTCTCCGCCACTGCCTATGCCAACATAATAGCACAGACACGCGGGGGAGCCGGCGGCGTGTGCCGGTGCCCGGGCTGCCGGGGTGCGGTATTGTAGCGGTGTCATGGGGAGGAGTGCCCGTAGTCATGCCCTGAGGATATAGCCATGATGGTGAACCTCGTTAACAAATCTCGGTGTCGTGTTTGTGTGATTGCTTGGTCCTTGATAGATTGACGGAGTGCCTCGGATTTATTCTAACATATGGTATCATGAGCAAGGTTATTCGGAGGCTGCGGTTTGTTGATCCAGAGAATGGATTGAGGTCGAAGTTGCAGGTACGAAACGGATGATTTCTTCATGGAAGCTAATCATATCGAGTTTTGATGATGTGGCTGGTCCAGGATGAAGACATATCGGCGTGAGTTGCAATAAGCGGCATGTAAATCGAAGCTATCGGGAAGTGGCACGCGGCGGCGTCAGCGTGGAACTCGGCGGGATTCCGATCGGACTCAGAGGCTCGGGCGACGTGTACGCGGGAGGTTTTCGTGCGCGATGGATCGATCGTGGCGGTGACGGAACGTGCAGCAGGCTAGTTCTCGGCGAGATTGGATCGAGCAAACAAACCGCGCTAGGGCAGCGATGCAGTGCGGAGGCCCAAGTGCGGGGCTACGGCCCGTGCAGCCGGGCAGGCCGCAAGGCGCGCTGGATCGAGCAGGCTGGCCGGTCCATGTGGTGCTGTGCTTATGTGCACAAGGCCCAGCCGAGCATGCTGGGTGGTCAGGGCGCTGATGTGGACAGGGAGCCATGGGACAGCCTGCGGGCTGGAAAGCTGCGAGCCGGACGTGCATCAGTGTACGAGATTTGTTGGTTAAAAAAAGAAAGGCTTGAGTGCCTGGCGTCACATGCAAAGGAACGTGCTTGGTGTCCAGGAGCAGTTGGAAGATGAAATAGCTTGTTTTGCTGTTAGGGGTACACGGACAAGTGGTAGCAATGGATAAGGAAAATAATTTTGCAAGGAATCAGATTTGCACGAATGGTTTTTCTGTCAAGATTGCTAACAGGGCTCCTTTCGATCTGCGGGCTGCTGTTCCTACGCCGTCGGGCTCCTTTCGATCTGCGGGCACGACGTTCCCCCTCCCGCCTCCCGGCCCTCCCCCGCCTGGGGCGGTCAGGGTTGTTCGGTCCTGGAGCCAAGTTGCCCAAGGCACAGACTCGTCGGTGGCAAGTGTGGAAGGTCCTGGATTCTCGGTTCCGTTTGTTGGTCCGGTGACCATGCCGGTGCAGGCTGTCCCGGCGGCCCCGGACATGGAGGTGGAGTGTTGCTACCTGGAGGATTCAGATGATCTGCGGAGATTAGAGCAAGACCTGGCGCGCGCGGTCGTGGTCACCGTAACTGGTGCGCGGCCGCCGGTGGACTTGGCAGACGCGGCGGCTGCGCTGCATGCCGAGTTTGGCATCGGTCCGGCGGACATGTCTATCCGCCCTTTCTTCCCCGAGGACTTCCTTGTCCTTTGCAAGGATCCCATCATCAGGCAGCTCATGGTGGATCATGGACACGCCCCTGGCCAGGGCTTTGCGCTTTCTCTCCGGCCATGGATGCGTCAGGCGCAGGCTACTGGGGCGTTTCTTCCTTACCTTGTCCCGCTTGAGCTTCGTGGAGTGCCTGCCCATGCCTGGACGCGGCGCACGGCGGAGGTTGTGCTTCGGGGATGTGGTTTCGTTGTGCAGGTTGCGGAGCGCACGGCCCAGCGCTTCGACATGGCTGGGTTCAGAGTTTGGCTGAAGACGGCGGACCCGTGCAAGATCCCTCGCCGACGTCTGCTGTTCGTCCAAGAGCCGGTGGAGATCCAGGGCGCCCCGGACGCGTTGTGGTACCCTGTGGACATAAGAATGCTTGCGCCTCCGGTTAGGGCGGAGCCGGGTGTG
>NC_057800.1:42161278-42194729 GCF_018294505.1 Triticum aestivum
GATTCTGGGGGCCCGGGGCCGGCCAGGCAGGGGCCAGCCGCGAGTGGTCGTGCTCCGGCGCCGGCGCTGGCGCAGGGGGATCCGCCGGTGAGGTTGGCGGCTCGCGTTCGAGTGCTGGAGCCGGCGTCTTCGCCGGTGAGGAGGACGCAAGGCGGTGAGGAACAGTGCTCGCTTTCCAGCCGCGCTGTAGTCGTCACTGCTGCCGCTTTCGTCGGCCAAAGCGAGGTGGGGCCGCGGCCACTTTTGACCGGGTTTGAGTCAAGTCCCGTTGCACCGTCGTCTTGCGGTTCAAACCAAGCGGAGCCCGAGCCTGAGTGTGGAGGGGTCGTGGCTGCTGGGCAGCAATCCCTGCGGTCGACTGGCCAGCTAGACAGGCGCTTGGCAGAGGCGGGCCAATCAGAGACAGGGTCAATGATGGATAAGACCAGCCAGGGTGCGTGTTGGAAGCCGACAGGAGAGGATAAGGAGGTGGAGAGCCAGAGCAGCTATGGGGACTTCCAAGTGGGGTCGCTTCGGATCCCGACGTTCAGCGGTTTGGCGGTAGCGCCACCCCATGGACAGGCTGGAGGGGGCAGCGCCCATTTGCTATCTCCTGGACAAGATAGGATGTTGTCAGAAGACTCAGCGGGCGCATCTTTTGAGGGAGCGACTTTGGGCAGCTTTTCTTCGGCGGATGACGAGGTCGTAGCAACTCGTGTTCGCATGCATGTGGATAAATTATTCTGTGTGAGCCTATCGGACGGGTTGGGCGGTCCCACGCGCCCCCCGATCATTGGTGGAGGGCCATGCAGCTCATGCACGTCGGCCGGCCAGCGAGCCTTGATACGTCTCCAACGTATCTATAATTTTTGATTGCTCCATGCTATATTATCTACTGTTTTGGACTATAATGGACTTTATTTTTCACTTTTATATTATTTTTGGGACTAACCTATTAACCGGAGGCCCAGTCCAGAATTGCTGTTTTTTGCCTATTTCAGTGTTTCGAAGAAACAGAATATCAAAAGGAGTCCAAACAGAAAAGTCCTTTTTGGAACGTGATTTTCTCACCGGATAAGACCCAGGAGACTTGGACCCTACGCCAAGGCATCGAAGAGGTGGTCACGAGGGTGGGCGGCGCCCCCCGCCTAGGGCGCGCTCCCCTGCCTCGTGGGCCCCTCAAAGCTCCACCGACGTACTTCTTCCTCCTATATATATCCACGTACCCCCAAACGATCAGAACAGGAGCCAAAACCTAATTCCATCGCCGCAACTTTCTGTATCCACAAGATCCCATCTTGGGGCCTATTCCGGAGCTCCGCCGGAGAGGGCCGTCATCACGGAGGGCTTCTACATCATCATAGCCTCTCCGATGAAGTGTGAGTAGTTTACCTCAGACCTTCGGGTCCATAGTTATTAGCTAGATGGCTTCTTCTCTCTTTTTGGATCTCAATACAATGTTCTCCCCCTCTCTTGTGGAGATCTATTCGATGTAATCTTCTTCTTTTTGCGGCGTGTTTGTTGAGACCGATGAATTGTGGGTTTATGATCAAGTCTATCTATGAATAATATTTGAATCTTCTCTGAATTCTTTTATGTATGATTGGTTATCTTTGCAAGTCTCTTCGAATTATCCGTTTGGTTTGGCCAACTAGATTGGTAGTTCTTGCCATGGGAGAAGTGCTTAGCTTTGGGTTCGATCTTGCGGTGTCCTTTCCCAGTGACAGAAGGGGCAGCAAGGCACGTATTGTATCGTTGCCATCGAGGATAATAAGATGTGGTTTATTTCATATTGCATGAATTTATCTCTCTACATCATGTCATCTTGCTTAAAGCGTTACTCTGTTTTTAACTTAATACTCTAGATGCATGCTGGATAGCGGTCGATGAGTGGAGTAATAGTAGTAGATGCAGAATCATTTCGATCTACTTGTCACGAACGTGATGCCTATATACATGATCATGCCTAGATATTCTCATAACTATGCTCAATTCTGTCAATTGCTCAGCAGTAATTTGTTCACCCACCGTAGAATACTTATGCTCTCGAGAGAAGCCACTAGTAAACCTATGGCCCCCGGGTCTATTCTCATCATATCAATCTCCATCACTTTTATTTTGCTTTGCTTTTTTTACTTTGTCTTTTACTTTTCGCTTTGCATCTTTATACCAAAAATACCAAAAATATTATCTATCGGATCTCACTTTCGTAAGTGACCGTGAAGGGATTGATAACCCCTAATCGCGTTGGTTGCTTTGAGCTCTTTGTGTTGTGTAGGTACGAGGGACTTGCGCATGGCCTCCTACTGGATTGATACCTTGGTTCTCAAAAACTGAGGGAAATACTTACGCTACTCTGTTGCATCATCCTTTCCTCTTCGGGGAAATCCAACGCAAGCTCAAGAGGTAGCAAGAAGAATTTCTGGCGCCGTTGCCGGGGAGGCTTACGCGAAGCCAAGTGAAGATTTGGACTCCCGACAACGAGCCATTTCTGGCGCCGTTGCCGGGGAGTCTACGCAAAAAGTCAACATACCAAGTACCCATCACAATCCCTATCTCCCACATAACATTAGTTGCCATTTGCCTCTCGTTTTCCTCTCCCCCACTTCACCCTTGCCGTTTTATTCGCCCTCTCTTTCCCAATCTCCTTCTCCTTCTCCTTCTCCGTTTGCCTTTTTCTCGCTTGCCTTTTGTTTGCTCGTGTGTTGGATTACTTGTTTGTCGCAATGACTCTACCTAAATTTGGTGACCTTTAACTTAAAAGGTTAGAGGAGATCGAAAATAACGTCAGGAAGTTTATGGTCTTGCAGTTTGAGCATAATAATTTCTTTAGAAACAAGCTTAAATAACAAAAAAGTTTTATGAGTTACATGAATAAAGAGCTCGATGATATGTCTAAAGAATTTGATAGTATAAGATCCCAAATTGCTCGTCTTGAAAAGATGACTACTGAAATTTCGGATATGCAAGCTACCTTAGTCAATAAGATGGCCGCAAAACCGAATTCCTATAAAAATCAAGATGAAGATCTAAAAGTTATTGATGTGTCCCCTATCAAATCTTTGTTTTGCAATATGAATCTTGATGAAATTGAATATGATCTTCCTTTACCTAGAAGGCGTTCTAAAAAATCAGAGTATTTAGATCTTTATGATGAAATTGATGAAAGTGGGATTGAAAGAAATAAAAATCTAGATGTTGCTAAACCCACTATATTGGATTTCAAGGAATTTAATTATGAAAGTTGCTCTTTGATTGATTGTATTTCCTTGTTGCAATCCGTTCTAAATTCTCCGCATGCTTATAGTCAAAAGAAAGCCTTTACCGAACATATTGTTGATGCCTTGATGCAATCTTATGAAGAAAAGCTTGAGTTGAAAGTTTCTATCCCTAGAAAACTCTATGATGAGTGGGAACCAACTATGAAAATTAAAATTAAAGATCATGAGTTTTATGCTTTGTGTGATTTGGGTGCTAGTGTCTCCACTATCCCCAAAACTTTGTGTGATTTGCTAGATTTCCGCGATTTTGATGATTGCTCTCTAAACTTGCATCTTGCAGATTCTACTCTTAAGGAACCTATGGGAAGGATTAATGATGTTCTTATTGTTGCAAATAGGAATTATGTGCCCGTAGATTTCATTGTTCTTGATATAGATTGCAATCCTTCTTGCCCTATTATTCTTGGTAGACCTTTCCTTAGAACGGTTGGTGCGATTATTGATATGAAGGAAGGGAATATTAGATTCCAATTTCCATTAAAAAAGGGCATGGAACACTTTCCAAGAAAGAAAATAAAATTGCCATATGAAACTATCATGAGAGCCACTTATGGATTGCCTTCCAAAGATGGCAATACCTAGATCTATCCTCGCTTTTATGCCTAGCTAGGGGCGTTAAACGATAGCGCTTGTTGGGAGGCAACCCAATTTTATTTTTAGCCTTTTGTGTTTTTCTTCTGTTAGGGAATAAATAACCCATCTACCTTCTGTTTGGATGTGGTTTTGTGTTTTAATTAGTGTTTGTGCCAAGCTAGACCTATTGGATCTTCTTGGATGATAGTTATTTGATCTTGCTGTAATTTCCAGAAACTTTGCGTTCAGTGCCCGAATTATTAAAAATCATCAGAACGCGATAAAATATTTATTCCAATTGCTGATGATCAATAAACAAATTTTCTAGGTCGTCTAATTTTGGTAGAATTTTTTGGGTTCCATAAGTTTGCGTTAGTTACAGATTACTACAGACTGTTCTGTTTTTGACAGATTCTGTTTTTCGTGTGTTGTTTGCTTATTTTGATGAATCTATGGTTAGTAAAATATGTTATGATCCATAGAGAAGTTGGAATACAGTAGGTTTAACACCAATATAAATAAAGAATGAGTTCATTACAGTAGTGGTCTTTTGTTTTCTTTCTCTAACGGAGCTCACGAGATTTCTGTTGAGTTTTGTGTTGTGAAGTTTTCAATTTTTGGGTGAATTCTTTTTGTGGATTATGGAACAAGGAGTGGCAAGAGCCTAAGCTTGGGGATGCCCATGGCACCCCCAAGATAATCCAAGGACACCAAAAAGTCAAAGCTTGGGGATGCCCCGGATGGCATCCCCTCTTTCGTCCACTTCCATCGATAATTTACTTGGAGCTATATTTTTATTCACCAACATGATATGTGTTTTGCTTGGAGTGTCTTGTATTATTTGTGTATTTGTTTGTTAGTGTGCCACAATCATCCTTTCTGTACACAGCTTTTGAGAGAGCCATACATGAATTGGAATTTGATAGAATACTCTATGTGCTTCACTTATATCTTTTGAGATATGTAGTTTTGCTCTATGTGCTTCACTTATATCTTTTGAGCTATGTAGTTTTGCTCGATGTGCTTCACTAAAATCTTTTGAGCGTTATAATTTTGCTCTATGTGCTTCACTTAGATCTTTTAGAGCACGGTGGTGGTTTGTTTTAAAGAAATAGAGCACGGTGGTGGTTTGTTTTAAAGAAATTATTGATCTCTCATGATTCACTTAAATTATTTTGAGAGTCTTAATAGCATGGTAATTTGCTTAATAATAATGACATGCTTGGTGTTCAAGATTTATGAATTTTTCTTTTGAGTGCGTTGAATACTAAGAGAAGATTGAAGCATGATAATTGTTTTGAGATATGGAGGTGATAATATTAGAGTCATGCTAGTTTAGTAGTTGTGAATTTGAAGAATACTTGTGTTAAAGTTTGTGATTCCCATAGCATGCATGTATGGTGAACCGTTATGTGATGAAGTCGGAGCATGATTTATTTATTAATTGTCTTCCTTATGAGTGGCGGTCGGGGAATAGCGATGGTCTTTTCCTACCAATCTATCCCCCTAGGAGCATGCGCGTAATACTTTGCTTTGATAACTTCTAGATTTTTGCAATAAGTATATGAGTTCTTTATGACTAATGTTGAGTCCATGGATTATACGCACTTTTTCCCATCCTTCCATCATTGCTAGCCTCTCTAATACCGCGCACCTTTCGCTGGTATCATACACCCACCATATACCTTCCTCAAAACAGCCACCATACCTACCTATCATGGCATTTCCATAGCCATTCCGAGATATATTGCCATGCAACTTTCCACCGTTCCGTTTATTATGACACGCTCCAAAATTGTCATATTGCTAGCATGATCATGTAGTTGACATCGTATTTGTGGCAAAGCCACCGTTCATAATTCTTTCATACATGTCACTCTTGATTCATTGCATATCCCGGTACACCGCCGGAGGCATTCATATAGAGTCATATTTGTTCTAAGTATAGAGTTGTAATTGTTGAGTTGTAAGAAAAATAAAAGTGTGATGATCATCATTTTTTAGAGCATTGTCCCAAGTGAGGAAAGGATGATGGAGACTATGATTCCCCCATAAGTCGGGATGAGACTCCGGACAAAAAAAAGAGGCCATAAAAAAAGAAAAGGCCCAAAAAAAAATGAGAGATAAAGAGAGAAGGGACAATGCTACTATCCTTTTACCACACTTGTGCTTCAAAGTAGCACCATGATCTTCATGATAGAGAGTCTCTCTTTATATCACTTTCATATACTAGTGGAAATTTTTCATTATAGAACTTGGCTTGTATATTCCAATGATGGGCTTCCCCAATTGCCCTATTCGTGAGCAAGCAAGTTAGATGTACACCCACTTAGTTTCTTTTGATGAGATTTCATATACTTATATCTCTAGTGCATCCGTTGCATGGCAATCCCTACTCACTCACATTGATATCTATTGATGGGCATCTCCATAGCCCGTTGATACGCCTAGTTGATGTGAGACTATCTTCCCCTCCTTTTATCTTCTCCACAACCACCATTCTATTCCACCTATAAGTGCTATATCCATGGCTCACGCTCATGTATTGCGTGAAGATCGAAAAAGTTTTGAAAAAGTTAGAGTATGAAACAATTGCTTGGCTTGTCATCGGGGTTGTGCATGATTTAAATACTTTGTGTGGTGAAGATAGAGCATAGCCAGACTATATGATTTTGTAGGGATAACTTTATTTGGCCATCTTATTTTGAGAAGACATAATTGCTTTATTAGTATGCTTGAAGTATTATTATTCTTTATGTCAACATAAACTTTTGTCTTGAATCTTTTGAATCTGAATATTCATACCACAATTAAGAAATTTTGCATTGAAATTATGCCAAGTAGCACTCCGCATCAAAAATTCTCTTTTTATCATTTACCTCCTCGAGGACGAGCAGGAATTAAGCTTGGGGATGCCTGATACGTCTCCAACATATCTATAATTTTTGATTGCTCCATGCTATATTATCTTCTGTTTTGGACTATATTGGGCTTTATTTTCCACTTTTATATTATTTTTGGGACTAACCTATTAACTGGAGGCCCAGCCCAGAATTGTTGTTTTTTTGCCTATTTCAGTGTTTCGAAGAAACGGAATATCAAATGGAGTCCAAACAGAAAAATCCTTTTTGGAACGTGATTTTCTCACCGGATAAGACCCAGAAGACTTGGACCCTATGCCAAGGCATCGAAGAGGTGGTCACGAGGGTGGGCGGCGCCCCCCCTAGGGCGCGCTCCCCTGCCTCGTGGGCCCCTCGAAGCTCCACCAACGTACTTCTTCCTCCTATATATATCCACGTACCCCCAAACAATCAGAACATGAGCCAAAAACCTAATTCCACCGCCGCAACTTTCTGTATCCACAAGATCCCATCTTGGGGCCTGTTTCGGAGGTCCGCCGGAGAGGGCCGTCATCACGGAGGGCTTCTACATCATCATAGCCTCTCCGATGAAGTGCAAGTAGTTTACCTCAGACCTTCGGGTCCATAGTTATTATCTAGATGGCTTCTTCTCTCTTTCTAGATCTCAATACAATGTTCTCCCCCTCTCTTGTGGAGATCTATTCAATGTAATCTTCTTCTTTTTGCGGTGTGTTTGTTGAGACCGATGAATTGTGGGTTTATGATCAAGTCTATCTATGAATAATATTGAATCTTCTCTGAATTCTTTTATGTATGATTGGTTATCTTTGCAAGTCTCTTCGAATTATCCGTTTGGTTTGGCCAACTAGATTGGTAGTTCTTGCCATGGGAGAAGTGCTTAGCTTCAGGTTCGATCTTGCGGTGTCCTTTCCCAGTGACAGAAGGGGCAACAAGGCACGTATTGTATCGTTGCCATCGAGGATAACAAGATGGGGTTTATTTCATATTGCATGAATTTATCTCTCTACATCATGTCATCTTGCTTAAAGCGTTACTCTGTTTTTAACTTAATACTCTAGATGCATGCTAGATAGCGGTCGATGAGTGGAGTAATAGTAGTAGATGCAGAATCGTTTCGATCTACTTGTCACGGACGTGATGCCTATATACATGATCATGCCTAGATATTCTCATAACTATGCTCAATTCTGTCAATTGCTCAACAGTAATTTGTTCACCCACCGTAGAATACTTATGCTCTCGAGAGAAGCCACTAGTGAAACCTATGGCCCCCGGGTCTATTCTCATCATATCAATCTCCATCACTTTTATTTTGCTTTGCTTTTTTACTTTGTCTTTTACTTTTCACTTTGCATCTTTATACCAAAAATATTATCTATCAGATCTCACTTTCGTAAGTGACCGTGAAGGGATTGACAACCCCTAATCGCGTTGGTTGCGTTAAGCTCTTTATGTTGTGTAGGCACGAGGGACTTGCGCGTGGCCTCCTACTGGATTGATACCTTGGTTCTCAAAAACTGAGGGAAATACTTATGCTACTCTGCCGCATCATCCTTTCCTCTTCGGGGAAATCCAACGCAAGCTCAAGAGGTAGCAATCCTCCCTGGAAGAACTGTGTGGTGAGCTAAAAAAGGCCCTGTCGCCACTACTCGGCAGTAGGCCACCTGCGGCAAAAGACGGGACCAGGAGGCGGCCTCGAAGGAAGCGCGAGCCGGTGGCCAATCCAAGGCGAAGTGTGCTCCTGGCCAAGGGTGTGGGGTGCGGTTCCTTTGCTTCAAAGCAGCAAAATGTTCTAATCAGAAAGCTCTGTCTGGCCAATGAGGGCGAAGTCATTAGCGACAAAAGCGCTGCAGAATTATGCTAAGCTATTCGAGCAACCATTATCAGATGGCCATATTCGAGCGATTCTTGCTCTGTTTGGCTGGGATGCTTCGGCTTTGCCCTTGCTTGAGCAGAGCGCGGTGGACACGAGCCAGCGTTGAGGTTGTGCTGTGGGGGTGGTCGTTGTAGGCCGTTGTGATGAGTGATGTTCCTTTCAAAACTCTTGTGTGGAATGTGCGGGGCCTTAACAATCCCGCGAGACGTAATGCCATTTATCAGGTGGTAGTGGCGGCCAGACCAGCATAGTGTGCTTTCAAGAGACAAAGCTATAGGTTGTAACGGTGGAGCTGGTGACTCAATGTCTTGGGAATAAATTTGAAAGTTTCTTTTACTTGCCGGCAGTAGGTACAAGGGGGGATTCTCCTTGCATGGGACGCTTCAGTGGTTGCCATCTCAAATCCCCACTACACGGAGAATGCGTTAACGGCGCTAGTCAAGCACCTGGGTGGAGCGCAATGGTGGGTAACCCGGGTCTATGGACCGCAACAGGATCATGAGAAGATTGCTTTTATGCAAGAATTGGTGAACATTCGAGAGCTCATTGCCGGCCCTTGGACGGTACTGGGGGATTTCAATCTATTGGTAAACCCGGAGGACAAAAGCAACTCTCTCATCAATAGGAGGAGGATGGCGCATTTTCGGGCAAAGCTCAATTTCCTCGAGCTGAAGGAAATCTACCTAAACGGCAGGAGATATACTTGGTCAAATGAGAGGGAGCGTGCAACTTTGGAGCGAATTGACCGTGTGTTTGCCACTGCGGATTGGGAGGATTGCTACCCAACTTGTCAGCTTACCGCGCTAGGTTCGGCCGTGTCAGATCACTGCCATCTTCTTTTGGATCTAAATGCCGACTTGTGTATGGGACGGCAATTCAAGTTTAAATCTTTTTGGACCAAGGCAGAGGGTTTCATGCAAACGGTGCAGGAGGCGTGGAGCTCGGTCTCAAGCGAGGGAAATCCGTATGTGGTGCTTGATGCAAAGCTAAGGGCAACGACGAAGCGTCTGAAAAAGTGGAGTGATCATTGGATTGGAAATGTTAAGCTTCAGATTGGTATAGCTATGGAGGTGATCTTCCGACTGGACAAGGTAATGGAATCAAGGGCACTGACTGAGCAGGAGTATGCTTTACGGAAGCTGCTCAAAGGGAAGTTACTGGGTTTATGCTCACTCGAGCGCACCATTGTGCGACAAAGGTCACGAATCCTTGTCCTCCGCGAGGGAGATGCAAATACGAGCTTTTTTCACCAAAGCACCTGTCATAGGCAGAGGAGGAACATGCTGACGAAGATTCGGCATGGGGACAGAGTGGCCACTAGGCAGGACAAGATCGCAAACGAGGTAGATGATTACTTCTCATCTGTGTTTGGGGAGGCACCGATGCGAGAGCATGCTCTAGACCTAGCTAGCATTCACCTGCCATCATGAAGCTTGGCGCACCTGGAAACCCCACTCACCGAGGAGGAGGTGGAGAAGATTGTGAAGTCTATGCCGCTTGACAAAGCGCCGGGGCCGGATGGATTCACGATCCGGTTTTATGCTGCGTGCTGGAGCATTATTCGTCAGGATTTCATGCGGGCTTTTGAAGCTTTTTACCAGGTGGACATGAGAGGTTTGGCAGTGCTCAACAAGGCAATTGTGACCCTGTTGCCGAAGAAGGAAGGAGCTGTGGATATTAAGGACTTTAGGCCAGTTAGTTTGGTGCATGGGGTGATCAAAATCTTCGACAAAGTCTTGGCTTCACGTCTCGCCGCCGAGCTACCGTTCCTCGTGGGCAATCACCAAAGTCCTTTCGTCAAGGGACGATCAATTCAAGACAACTTCATGTTGGTTCAATGCACTGCGCGACGTCTCCATGCCCTTCGGGAACCGATAGTTATGCTCAAACTGGATATCTCCAAAGCTTTTGATTTAGTGCAATGGCCATTCTTGGTGGAAGTTCTTACTGCCATGGGTTTTGGCGCTCGTTGGGTGGACTGGATATGTGGGCTGCTTGCGACTTCGTCCACTAGAATCATGGTGAATGGGACGCCAGGAAGACCAATCTCAAATCATATCGGACTAAGGCAGGGCGACCCAATATCTCCTATGCTATTTATCATGATCATGGAGCCGTTGCATCAAATGTTCGAGCTTGCGGCTGCGAGGGGCATGCTGGCTCCCCTAGCGCGGTCTGGGATGAAGCATCGGCTCTCAATGTTCGCCGATGACGTGGTTTTCTTCACCAAACCAAACGAGCTTGATTTGCACACTTGTGGGCTGCTGCTTCAAACTTTTGGAGAAGCCTCGGGGCTCAAGTTAAACCTTGCAAAAACTGCAGCATTCCCAATCAGATGCTCGACTGAAACGATGGAAATGGTGGAACAGACCTTTGGCTGCACTAGTGGATCCTTCCCTTGCAAGTATTTGGGGCTACCCCTCACCCTCAGAAAGCAGTCCGCAGTGCAACTGTCTTATCTTGTGGATCAACTAGCGGGTGCGCTGCCGAAATGGAAGGCCTCTAAGATGCCCAAGAGTGGAAGATTAATGGTGATCCAGTCGGTCCTATGCGCAATGCCGTTGCACGCAATGCTGGCTCTTGATTTACCAAAGAAAACAATCGCTGCGTTGAACAAAATCTGCCGTGGTTTTCTATGGGCTGCAGACGCATCTGTGCATGGCGGAAGCTGCGCTGTTGCATGGGAAAGGGTTTGCTCGCCTAAGTGGGCAGGGGGACTGGGCATCGCAAATCTACAATGGCTGAATATTGCCTTACAAGCACGATGGCCATGGCTGCAACAATTCGACAAGGACCGGCCCTGGGCTAAATTCCAAATCCAAGTCCCGAATGCTGCACGTCAGGTTGCTCTCTCGGCGATGAGGCCAGTTGTGGGCAGTGGCCAGAGCATAAGGTTTTGGGAAGATCGATGGATTGATGGTTTCCATGTTGATGATATTGCCCCCAACATCTATGCTCGCGTGAGGCCCCGAACGAGGAAAACCTGCTCGGTTGCCACAGCATTGCATGACAATGCCTGGACAAGAGACGTGAACCCCGAGCTCAGCCCCGACGCATTGCAGGAGTACCTCGCATTGTGGACGAGGGTTGCTGACATAACGCTCGATGAAACAAGACAGGATGATGTGGTTTGGTGCTGGGAGACAAACGTCATATACTCAACGCGATCAACTTATGCGGCAAAGTTCTGGGGAAGAGAGGTGGATCAAACAGCTGACTTTACATGGAAGGCTAAGGCGCCGCTACGTTGCCGTTTCTTTGTGTGGCTGGCTACGTAGAACAGATGCTGGACCTCGGACCGGCTGGCGAGGAGAGGCCTTGACCACCAAGACAGTTGCCCATTATGCAGCCAAGAGGAGGAGAGCATCGATCACCTTTTCATTCGGTGTGGCTTTGCCAGGCAGATTTGGGCTGCGATCTTTCAAGCCATGGACAAGCCCGGGTGGATACCCACGACGACGGACATGCTTGCTGGTTGGTGCGCAGCACAAAACTCAAATGAGACCCGCAAGAGAGTGCTCAATGCTTTTCATGTCTTAGCCATATGGGAGATTTGGAAGCATCGCAATGAAATCGTTTTTGAGGGTGCTTCCCCATCTATTCCACATGTGCTTCGCCGCTTCGTGGAGGAAGGGCGGAATTGGAAACAAGCGGGACTGCTTAAGGGTGACCTAACCATCTTCTTCAACCGGGTGGAACGGCGGACGGGCGGGACAAGTTAGCTACGATAGAAAGTAGGGTGGAGGTGGAGTGTTTGTGCATGTAATTAGCGTGTAACAACATTGTGGAGGGCTCTTTACCCCTCTTTCTTCTTAATATATATAGTACGCACACTCGTGCGTATTCGAGAGATTGCTAACAGGGTTCAAAGAGTATGTGGCGAGGATGGCGACGTGCGTATAAGGCTTGGAGGAGTCTGCAGCACGCCGTGGTAGGATCATGCATACACAGAGTGTCAAGCAATGCATAAAGATGTGTGGGCGGACATGACACAGGGTGGAGCATGGTTGCAGTCGGATAATTTCGGCTAGGTCGGACTGGACAGTCTGATGGATCGACATTGATGTTGGCAAAGCAGAAGACGGTGGTGATTTCAGCGACGACGACATAGGAGCGTGATGCTGATGGTGGCCGACTTCTGGGGCGTGGAAACACGTGATGCAGGCTTGAGGGCTTGTGCGGCTTCGATAGACTATTGCACAGGGTTGATTCAAGACGGTGCACATGAGAGCTTGGAGTCGACAGGGCGTGGGAGGGTGGCACGTACAACCACCATGGAGTCATGTTGAAGGTGGAGCTGGAGTCTGATGGATGACTACACTCTGTGCTGATGGAGGGGCTACGGCGTAAGTTAACGGAGAGTCGAAGCCTATTTTCAGCGGGTAAAGCGAGAGACACGTTGATCGGACTGGCGCCAGTTGTCTGATGGAGGCGTGATACTCGGCATCGGTCGGTGAAGATCGATGGTTCTTTGTAGTGGGAGTTGAGACAGTGGGGGCTAGCTACCCGGGAGACTCGACCAGGACAGCAGAGGCTCGACCGGTGATAGCGGCGAGGCGTGCGGTAAGCACGAGACACAGCGATAGGCTAGGTCATCGGTGGTCAGGTATGTTGTTAGACAAAGTGTGCAGGGGGGCTGAAGCAGTGTTGACGAGTACCGGATTCAAGTTGGTGACTAGGTCTATCGGTGCCGGTTGATGGACAGGAGTTGACCATGGAGAATCCGAGAAAGTGGCGGAAAGTCTGAAATTGTCAAAAGCTGAGAGAGTACATGGCCGTATATTCTGTGGTGTTCAGTGCGCATTGCAAAGTGCGGATCATAAGTACAGAAGGAGGCGGAGTGCTATAGCTATGGGATATGTCAAAGACTATCCGGAAAAAAGGATGAGACAACTGTGAATTTGACTCAGGGTAACATAGGGCGACGGTGAAATTCCTTCAAGTTTCAGAAAGACGGTTAAGAAAGAGCGGTGATGTTGAGTTCAGGTAACTCTTGTATGTGACATCCAATATGTGAGTTGTTCATTTTCACGCAGATAAATTATCGGTGCGTGATGCCGTTGAACGGAAACTCTGAAAGTTGGGAGCACAAAGTAGAGTACTGAGAAGCTTAATTTTGCTCGAGTGTTGACTGTGAAGAAGACGAGAAGGGACTACAGTTGTAGGTGGAGTCATATGGAGTCTGGGAGTAGCAGCTGTGCTCATGGCGTATCTCAAGTCCAATGTACATGGAGGTTCGACGCATGGACGAATTTAAGGTGGTGAAGAATATTCGGCAAGGTGGAGTTTGTTAGAGTTGTGTCGAATATTATTGTACAAGTTAGGTTACAGTTGGACTTGAAGTCGTACAGTGTGTGGACAGGATATGGAGTTGTGTCCAAGTAGGACACTTGTATCCTAGGCCTCTCATATATAGTGGGGGTAGACACATGATGTAACCTATGCCAACATAATAGCACAGGCACGCTGTGACACCCGAATAATTAAGCTACAGTAATCCCCGCTAATGGTGCCTTTCCATCACATTACTGTTACTAATCCTCACTTGATCCAAATCATGATTCAAATTCAAGTTCAAATTGAAGTCCAAAATTCAAATTTCTCAAACATACAAACTAAAATGTGCAAAGTGTGGCAAATAGTCCATGGATATTTGTCATGTTGGAATCAACCTCTTTTGGATTCCTACAGTGCCCCTGAGAATTTATTCAGCGGACCATTAGCCAATTATTTGAGCTTTTCAATTTCTAAAAATAGTTGAACACTCCCAAATGCTTTGGAACTTTTTGGACCAACCCAGGTTATTGCCTTGTATTTTTGTGCCAAGTTTTGTATTAAACAAAACTCTTTTATTAGCTCAAATAAAATGCAAAGTAGGAAACAAATATTTTAAAAAAGTAAAAGACCTAAACTACTAGTGGACACGGCTCTAAGTCAACAGTGGGAGCCCAGCCCACGTCGCCACCTCCTCCTTCCTACTGCTCACCAGGAGTCCGTGGACGCGTGAGCCCCGTCCATGGCCGCGAATGGCCACACGGCGTCCATCCCGTGGCTCCCCAACGCAGATAAGGTCTCCCTCGAGCCCCGGGCAAACCCTAGCTACTTCCCCCTTCATTACTAGCGCCGGTTCTTCTCCCCCCGTGAGAGACCGAACCACCGTCGCCATGGCTCTGGTGTAGCCACGCCCACCTTCATCCCCGCGTCGTGCCTCCCTGTCCATTCGCCTCGCGGGCGTCTTCTTCACTATCTACGCCAAGCGCCTGGACCCGGGGAGCACGGCAGCGCTCGCTCCACCGTCGGATGCACCGGAGCTCGCCGTCGATCCACGCCACCCCGAGCACCTCGAGTCGTCCCCGGGCCTTCTCTACAATGGCTGTGAGCTCCTCCTTCGAATCCCCCTTGTTCCTGCCTCGATCCGTCACGGTAGTCGTTGTGTTCTGGCCGTGGCTCTGCTCCCGCCGGTGAGCTCGTGGTGCTCGACCTCGTCCACCCCAGGTCAAACCAGAGCCACTAACGTGCTCCTAGGCTCCCAGGACGCCAACGTGTCGTGCCCCACCCGTTCACGCAGCCCCACAACCGCACATGCCCTCATCGCTACACGCCCACTGTTGTGCGCGCCGCTGCCGCCCGGCGCTCGTCGAGCCAACTGCGCCCCTCCCGCTCGCCCCCGCGCCCTCCCGCTCGTCGAGCCAACTGCGCCCTCCCGCTCGCAGCCCCCACGGTTGCTTCGGCCGCCTCCCCCTTCCCCGGCGCGCGCCCATCCTGCGCCGCTGTCCCGCTTCTGCCCGGCGCCACAACCCTGCCGCTGCCGCCGCGCCTAGCGCCGTCGCCCGCCTGCGCCACAGTAGCCCGTCGCTCTGACCCCACCTCGCCTGGCCTCACCGGAGGCCGCGCCCGGTGACCTCGCCCCTCACCCGGCGCCCTCTCACCACCCCGGCTGGCGCCGGTGGCCAGCGCCCCGCCACGCTCGGTCCGCCCCTTCTCGGTCATGCGCTCATTAACCCGCCCTGGCTGGCCTTGGGCCACTGCCAGCGGGCCCCACGCCCATGTTTAGATAAAAAATGTTAAAAGTATATTATAACTAATTAATTAATTAAACACTTGATTAACTTAATTAATTAATCTTAATTAAACTAATGAACTATATTAGTTAATTTAATCAATAGTTAGATACATGTGTGCATGACAGGGGGACCCCACCCCCTGCTGACCAGTCAAATATTGACTGGTCAACTGGGACCCCCTGGACCCATTGGTCAGCCCCTGGGTGCACTTAGCATTTTTGCTATTTTAATTAGAATTAATAATAAATCCAAGAATTGTTTTAAACTTCGGAAAATCATAAAAATTGATCCGTAACTCGGATGAAAAAGTTTTATACATGAAAGTTGCTCAGAATAATATGAAGAATCCGAATACGCGGTCAGTTCGGCCGCCACACATCCCTAGCATAGCGAACATCAAACTTTTCCCCTCCGGTTCGTCTATCCGAAAATGCCTAACTCCGGGAAAACTTTCCGGACGTTATCCCCCTTCGCCGATATCGTGTAGCACCGCGTTAGAACACCGCTTGCACTGCTTTTGACTTTTCATGCATCTGTTTGCTTATATTTACTGTTTCTTCCCCCTTTCCTTCTCCGATTGACCCCGAGACTGCTACTGATGCCCCTGTGATCGACTACGTCGACGACGACCCTTCTTCCCTTTCAGCAGAGCTTCCAGGCAAGCCCCCCTTTGATCATCCCAATATCGCCCATTCCATTCTCTCATGCTTGCATTAGATTTTGCTACTGTTATTGATTGCTCCTATTCTGATGCATAGCCTGCTTTTGTACCTACTATTGTTACCTACCTGCTTATCCTTAACTGCTTAGTATAGGTTGGATAGTGATCCATCAGTGACCTCCACCTTGTCCTTGTTGCCCCTGCTTCATCATCGACGACTCGATCAACGTGATCGACAACCAGAGCCCGACACCTCACATCACATCACGCCCCTTTTGTTGCTCGACTCTGTAGAGCTACTATCGAGTGCCGAGGGTGATCCCTCATAATGCACTGCTGATGATAATTCTGTAGTGTAGCTATTCAGTCGTGGTCATCGAGGGTGATTTCCTCTTTCACCATTCCCCGATATGGCTCTATCGTTCAACACCTCAAGTGTGAACCTCGAGGGTGGTCCCTCTTACATTCACCTTGATGATTACATTGAGTGGAATCCACCGGGGGTGATTCCTCGGGTTTTCTTCCTTGATGTTTTGGACATATGGTTACCTTGACTTTACTTGAGACATTGGTGAAAGTCGGGTGGGCCCGGAGAGCACCCGAGGAGTTGTTACGGTGGCGGCTGGCTGTTTAGCAGTATCACCCAGGAGGGGTGATAGCTCCGGACTTGTCCCGACAGCCGTCACTTCTTTTAATCATGCACTAACAGGTTTGGGTATTTGTTCTGAATTGGCCTCTGGCCTTTACGCACTAACCACCACGCGAGAATAGTTATGGGCCTCGACGTCGCAGTATCAGCCGAAGCTTTATCAGATGTCCAGTTCAGCATGGCGACACGGTTGGATCGTGCTGGCCATTCGAGGCGGTGCTGGTATCCACCCTGCGCGCAACGACCTGGAGTGCAACGGGCGATGAGCCCAAGACCCCAGGGCGCTTAGGATGTGGACCGACGGGGACCTCTCTGCTGAGCCTAGGTAGGGTTGCGACGTGTTGATCTTCTGAGGCCGGGCATTGACCCTAGAAAGGTGTGTCCTGCCGGAGTGATCGAGCATGTTGGGTAACGTGGTCCACCCCTACAGGGAAGTTATATATTCGAATACCGTGTCCTCGGTAATGGACGTTCAGACTTGTATCCTGATCTTATACAACTAGAAATGGATACTTGATATGTGATGGATATGTGGCTCCAGGATTGCTTTCTCGCAGGGAGTCGAGGAAGGATCTCTGGGCATTAATGCTACAACATGCTTGTTAATTAAACTGCTATTCTTTACTCTTCTACATGCTGTAAGATGCTTGGATCTCCTTGAAGATGCTAGTCTTCGATTGGCTAGGCCTTCCCCTCTATTCCGGCATTCTGCAGTTCAGTCCACAGATACAGCCCATCCATTTGATACCAATGCATACTTAGTATAGATATGATGCTTGCGAGTACTTTGGATGAGTACTCACGGTTGCTTTGCTACCCCCCTTTTCCCCTTTCTTCCTTCTTTCTGGTTGTTGCAACCAGATGGTGGATCCTTGGAGTCAGATGCCACCGCCGACGGATACTACTACGTGGAGACCGCCGAAGACCAGGAGTAGTTAGGAGGTCCCAGGCAGGAGGCCTTACCTCCTCGATCGCTGATGTTTGTGTTAGCCTTCTTAAGGAATCCTTGTTTAACTTATGTCTATACTCAGATAATGTTGCTTCCGCTGACGCTTGTGTATCGAGCTTGCATTCGAGCCCTCGAGGCCCCTGGCTTGTAATATGAAGCTTGTATTATTTCTATTTGTGTATAGAGTTGTGTTGTGATATCTCCCCGTGAGTCCCTGATCTTGATCGTACACATTTGCGTGTATGATTAGTGTACGGTCGAATCGGGGGCATCACACACGCGGGTGTCACACCCTAGCTAGTTCAAGCATTAGAGTGTGCATCATGTTTAAATTTCTCTCAAATTTGAAATGGGGAAGGCAGAAACCCCCAACACCCCCTGGAAACAACTAGGGTTTACTAAAATTATTTTCAATGAACCTGAAATGCCCTTCTAAAAAGTTCATCCTCTTTGTCTTGGGTTAGAACCTCTGGCAAAATTGGTGCACATTTTCCTAGGTCAACAGAAGGTCATTGAGTTAAATCATAAGTATTTGAATTTGGGCATTTAAATGCTATAAAATAATTTAAGTGCTCAAATAATTCTGGAAATAAATGTTTGCTGTTGGAAATATTCTAAACAGAGCCCACATTTATTTTCAGGGTTTTTGGAAATATTTTAGTATTTTAATCAAAGCCCAACAGTTGCAGTTAATAGAAAAACAGAGACAATTAGAAAAAAAGAGAGAGAGGGAAGCTACCTGGGCCTTACCTGTGCTGGCGCAGCCCACCTGGCTCGGCCCAGCCGACTGGCTACCAGTCGTCGTCCTCCTCGCGCCAGAAGGACGCGGAGCGCGTGGCCGGCGCCCGCGGCCACACGCCGGCCACCTCCTGCTTCCGCCGACGCCTTGGAGACGTCCAGGGATGCCACGCGACCCCCACGTCCCCCTCTCATCCTCGCTCACTCTCCCCCTCGTCTCCCTCACTCTCTCCCGCGATGCCCGAGCGCGTTCCTCGCCGCCATTCGTCGTAGACGACGCCAGAGCCACCCCCTCGCCCCTCCGACGAGCCCAATAGCTCCGCCTCGTCGCCCTGCACCTTCCCGCCGACCCACGCGACTCCAACCGCCGCCGAACGCCGTCTTCGCCCTCGTCTTCAACCTCGGGCACCCGAGCCATCTCCGGTCGATTCGCCGCCGCCAGGACCTCCCCGAGCTCGCTGACCCCCTCTCCGACCCCGCTGTGATCTCCTCTTCCTTTTCCCCTAGCTCCCGTGCTCGTATGGCCCCTGTAGCCGCCACCTCCACCGCACCCGAGAGCTCCCCGCCGCCGGCCATGGCGCCGTCGTGGCCAGAGCAACAGTGGCTCGAAGCCAAGTCCACCGTTGAGCTCAACGCAGCACCAGGAACCCGTAGCCACCACCAGCTCCTTCTCCCATGCACCGTAGCCTCGAAACCAACCCCGCCCGAACTCCGGCCGCCGCCATGAGCTCGATTCCGGTGAGCTCGCGCCACCCCAGCTCCTCCCACTTGCCCCACTAGATGCGCGCGAGCCCCAGCTACGCGTAGCACGTCTCCGCCGTTGATTTGGTCACCAGGGGACCAAATCCGAAGCCCTCCACCGTCTCGGCCTCACCGGCGGCTCAACGCCGGCGGGATTAGCCCCGCCGACCAGGGGTTTGACCCCGGTTTGACTCCCCTGAGTCAATGACAAGTGGGCCCCCTCTGTTAACTAAATCAAATTAGTTTTAACTAAAAATAATTAGCTTAATTAACTACTGACATGCGGGACCCACCAGTCAGGTTTGACCTGGATGTCCCCGTTGACCACTGACGTCACCCTGACGTAATGCTGACACAGTAATTAAATTACTGGAATTATTCTTATACAGGAAATTCCAAAAAATAGTCAAAACTTCTAAAAATCATAGAAAATCAACCATAGCTCCAAATGCAAAGATTTATATATGAAAAATGATCAGAAAAATTCAATCTATCCATCTGTAACGGTTTCATGCATGACAAAACAAGTTTACCTTGCTGTTTAAGCAGATTAAGGAAATGCACTATTAAGGCCATGTTTAATGAGCTAATATTTGAATCTTTGATTCAAATGAGTTCATTCCTTTCTATTATAACTTGCATTAGGCCAAGACACATTCATATTGCCATGTCATAGCATGCATCATATTGTTGCATATCGTCATGTGTTGATTGTGTTCCGATGTGTTCTTCGTGGTAGGTTCTGCCTCCGAGGATATTCACGAGTATCCAACTGAACGGCAGTATCCCACTACCACTCCATCAGGAAAGCAACCCATTGACCATTTCGATACAAACCCATGTTCTCGCTTCTGCTCTGGTTTACTGCATTAAGACAACGTGATTCAAATTGCTGTGTGTTACGGTAGTTGAACCCTTATCCTCTGCATGACCTGTCATTGCCACAGTAACTAGATGAAACCCACTAGCATGTGTAGGAGTTGATTGAGCCATGTATGTGATTCCTACCTTGCTATGCCTGCTATGCTTAGAGTTGTGTCAGGTCTGGTTCATCTGGGTGATGGGCTAGAGTGAAATGCTTGTGTCGGTAATATGAGGGAAGTGTTGAACATGTTTTGGTAAAGGTATCGATGAGAGGCCATGTAGGAGTACATGGTGGGTTGTTTCATTGAGGCCGTCCATAAGAACTGAGATCTGTATGTGTGATTTAAGATGCAGTTACTACCGTACATTGGGCCCGAAACCAATGGACCCTCTCGGCTTCTTAATCACCCTAGTACTCTGTCCAGGAGTTGCAAATAGTTTCTGGTGTTTGTAGGTTATGTGTTCGCGGCCGTGCGTAGCGCTGACCCTAGGGGTGGGCTATGTTGCGGTAGATACACCATGGCTGGGTATGCCGGGCGCCCGTTTGGCGTCTCGGGACCCTGTTCACATCATTCGGGGCCGTATGTGGAAACCTCGGCCGGACTCCCTGCGGATGGAACCTGGATAGGCGATAAACCTGGACTAGAGACTTAAGTGTTTAGGTAGGCCGTGGCCGACACCCTCGCTGGGCTTCCGCTTGAAGGTTGCCGAGTACATGTCGTGTAAGCGGCGGTAAGTGGTGAAAGCGTGTATGAAGAAGTACACCCCTGCAGGCTATAAAACTATTCGAATAGCCGCGTCCGCGGTGAAGGACTACTTGGTTGCCTATACAGTTCATAGACAAGTTAATGGATACTGCTAAAAGACTCAAGATAAGTGTGAGTACCGAGGATGGCCCTCTCGTAGGATGACGAGGGAGGATCCCCGGTGGAGTATTGTGTTGGTGAGTAGTGGACTCGTGTGCGAAAACTATTTTACTGGAGGAGTTCCGTAGGATAGCTTAGCCAAGAGTCAAAGCTGGCTTGGTGCATTAACCCCACCACCTTCTTGAGAATAAGCATGTATAGTAGGATCTGATGTAAGACTTGCTGAGTACCTTTGTACTCATGTTTGCTTAATTACTGTTTTCAGACAACACCGCCCCCTCCGATGGGTTCTATGTAGACCTTGACATCGACGAGTGACTAGCCACCCAGGTGGTGATCCTGGCCATGGAGGGCCCTATGTAGATAGACAGGCTTCGAGAAGCCTTCTTTCTTTCTAGAGTCTGTACTCAGACTAGTTGCTTCCGCATGTGCTTGTATGATTGTATGACTTGAGTGTCGGGTCATGTGACCCCTATCTGTATGAACTTGTTATGTATGGCTCTCTGGAGCCTTTAAATAAAGTACTTGAGTTGTAGAGTTTTGTTGTGATGCCATGCTGTATGTACTCATATCGGGCATATTGTGTGTATGATTGAAATGCTTGGTATGAGTGGGATCCGAGAATCTAGTTGTTTATCCTTGGCAGCCTTTCTTATGGGGAAATGTAGTCTAGTATTCCTCGAGCCATAGTAGTCAACTACAGCCTGGTTCACCAGAGTCCTGCTAGCCTAGCACTACTGCTCAGGACACTTGACTGGCCGGCATGTGTTTCACTTCGTTCCTATGTCTGTCCCTTCGGGGAAATGTCATGTGGTGATATCCGGAGTCCTGCCTAGCCTGCTACAGCGCGGGTTCCCCGGAGTCCTATTAGCCCAGTGCTACAGCCCGGAATCACTCGCTGATGACCGACATGCTCGATGTGATTCATGTATGCCTGTCTCCATAGGTCTGTGCCGCTTTGGGTTCACGACTAGCCATGTCGGCCCGGGTTCTCTGTCATATGGATGCTAGCGACACTATCATATACGTGAGCCAAAAGGCGCAAACGGTCCCGGGCCATGGTAAGGCGACACCCGTGGGATACCGTGCATGAGGCCGCAAAGTGATATGAGGTGTGACCGGCTAGATCGATGTGACTTGGAATTGGGGTCCTGACAGCGTTGGCATCAGAGCCGGAGTGCTTGTAGGTTCGTTGAGCCAAACTGGTCGATGTCGAGTCTAGAAATGCTTTAGTTATATGTAGGGGAATTGATTGTGGGAGGGAACGTAAGGCTCTTTTACTCCTTTACCCTATGCCTCTGATCTGAGTCATTCTCTTCTCATTCAACATGGGTTAAGGACTAGGCTCTCTTCTTCTATCAGGTTCACGTGTTACTAATCCGTAGTAGCTTATAGGATTGTTGTTACAAGTCCCAGTTCAGTTTCTACTATTCTTAGTATGTTGCTAATTGGATCAGAACCTTGATATGATGTTGTTGAGTGGTATTGCGAACTGTTGTGGATGTCTCAAATCTTTTACTGAGCATTTACAGCTGTTATGCTGTCCAATTTTCCCTAGAAATTCTGATGTCTTTGCATTATGGTTGTGCTTTCAGATGGCCAACCGTGTTCACAACCAAGTGGTTCGCCTGACCTGGTGCCTCGACGTGCCCGGTCATACTGCTATGTTAGTCTGGGTAATGATCGAGACGGGTTACCGTTGGTATCCCGAATACACCGTCGAAGAGCAATTCCGAGACTTTAATCAAAGCCAATATTTCTGCACCGTCAGGATATTTCCTTCTTATCCTGGATCCACCGAGCCCCTTCACTGTTCCTATGGACTGGGGGTTACTGTTGACATGGCTGTGCAGGATGCTGCCTATTCTATGATGACCATCATGCGAGTCCGGACTGGCCTGCTTCGGAACACCGACTTCCGTTACATGCCAGCTTCACTTCTGGGAGCGCAAGGGTATCTTCAGGCTATCTATGCTGACTCCACTCAGGAGGACTCATTAACTCGTAGCACTGCCGAGATTCTCGAAGATAAGGACCGAGAGAATTGGGCCTTGAGGCTGGAGCTTTTCAATACCCGTGCTGATCATTGGGCTACATTGACTCGGTTTGCACCTGCGGTGCAAGCTGGATGTATGGATACAAGGGATCTGTATCCTGTGAGATCAGCTCTGCCAGACATGGTGGATTGGCGTGATGTGGGAGGCATTACCCCACCCCGCGGTCCCCGCAGGCCACCGTTTGTTGGTCCAAGACCTCATCCTAGCCCCTATGGTCCACAGGCTCCTCAGGACCGTCTGTTCTCGGATGGTCACGTTGAACTTCTAGGCTACAGAGGTGACTTCTATGAGGACTACTACGGAGCTGTCTGAGTTAGTAGTAGTACCACTAGTATTGTAGTAGTTGTATCTCCACTGTCCTGCGTGACTTGTGGAATACGGCTTAGTGTGTAGTCAATTCCGGAGGTGTATACAAATAATGTATAGGAGCCTGGAATGCCTCCGATGAGATGTAACGTCTTTCATCATAGTTGTACTGTAGCTTGGGCTTGTACGAAACTATGTATGATGTGTATGACCGTTGGTATATATATGGCAGTTTTATATTACCATGACATACGGATGAACATCTCTGCATTCTGTGTTATCCATTACATTCTGCACTTCCCTGCTAAGTTTGAGCCATCCTTGTCTAAACCATTGTTTTGTTTTCTCCTAGGATGGTCAACACCCGCAGCAACCCTGCTGCCTCGGAGCAGGGGGAAGCCAGTGCAGCTAGGGGTGAAAATCTGCCTCACCCGCCTTCTCTGGCTGAAGTAATGCTAGAGGCGGAAAGAAACAAGCGTGAGACTAACCGCCTGCTGGAGCGGATTGAGCAGAACACTGCACGCCAACCGCGAAATGACTTGGTGTCAATCAATGACTTTATCAAGTTGTACCCACCAAAGTTTAACCATTCCGTCGAACCCCTCGACGCGGATGACTGGCTTCGCAGCATTACCCACAAGCTACGTTCTGCCAACGTAGCCGAAGCCGACAAGGTTACCTATGCTGCCTATCATCTCGAAGGCCCTGCTAGCCTTTGGTGGGAAAACTTCGAAGCTATGCGCCCGGTCAGCCAAATCACTACTTGGGCTGAATTCAGTGAGGCTTTCCGTGAGCATCACATTCCGGAAGGTCTCATGGATTGCAAGAGGGAGGAGTTCTGCAACTTCACCCAAGGAAGACTGACTGTGGATGCTTATAGTCGTGAATTTGGGAATCTGGCACGCTATGCCCCTGAAGAGGTATCTACTGACGCTAAGAAGCAGGCAAGGTTCCGCAAGGGACTTAGCCCTGAGCTTCGCCGCGATCTCCGTCTGCACGAGTGCACATCCTTTCAGAAGTTGGTTAATAAAGCCATCAGTGCTGAGACGGGCCAGACTGATTATGACGCTTCACGCAAGCACTCCCGTGACTTTGGCTCTTCATCCGGCTCTGGAACTCAGAAGCGCCGGGTGTGGATTCCAAGCACGGCACTGCCACCCAGGTTCATCCTAAGGCCATCCGTTGAGGTGCCTCGTCCCAACCAGCAATTTGCACCGCCCAAGCCCTATGGTGGCCCCGCTACTAATGCTGCTCCACGCCCCACTGTGGTGACATGCTTTAAGTGTGGAGAGCCGGGTCACTATAGTCGAGAGTGTCCCCAGAACAACAACCCCATTCAAACTGGAAAGTCTGTTGGCCGTGGTAAGCCCGCGGGAAAGACATTCTACGCCAAGCCGGTCACTACTGCCCGTGGCCATGTCAACTATGTTTCAGCCGAGGAGGCTCATGAGGATCCCAGTGTCGTCCTTGGTACGCTCCTTGTTAACTGCCATCCGGCATCTATTCTTTTTGATACTGGAGCATCTCATTCATTCATATCCGAGAACTATGCTCGATTGCACAACACGACATTCTGTGACATGCCCTCTACCATGGAAATTCAAACTCCTGGCTCTAGATGGCAAACTTCTAGAGTAATCCATGGGAACGAAATTCTTGTCGATAGACTTGTCTTCCTTGCATCCTTAATAGCTCTCAAGTCCTCGGACATAAACATCATCTTGGGTATGGACTGGATGTCAGCTCATTATGCTAAGATCGATTGTGCCACTAGGACCGTTCAACTTACTCACCCATCGGGCGAGACAGTCAATGTCTTAACTCGAGTGGCCAAGCGCCAGCTTTACTCCCTAAATGCCAACCCTCTTCCAGACCTTGAGGATGTTCCGGTAGTCCGAGACTTTCCGGATGTCTTTCCAGAAGAACTGCCAGGTGTTCCACCTGACAGGGATGTTGAGTTTGTGATAGACCTTGTTCCAGGAACCGTTCCAATTTCTAGAAGACCCTACAAGATGGCACCCTTAGAACTAGCCGATCTTAAGAACCAACTCGATGAGTCCTTGAAAAAGGGTTTCATCCGTCCTAGTTCCTCTCCTTGGGCTTGCCCCGTCCTCTTCATTAAGAACAAGGATGGAACGGATCGAATGGTTGTGGATTACCGACCTGTCAACTTGGTCACCATCAAGAACAAATATCCGCTTCCCAGGATCAACGATCTGTATGATCAGCTCGTTGGATCCTCAGTCTTTTCCAAGATGGATTTGAGGTTGGGCTACCATCAAATCAAAATTAGAAATGGGGACATTCCCAAAACGGCCTTTGTGACTCGTTATGGCCAATACGAGTACACCGTGATGTCCTTCAGTTTAACCAATGCCCCAGCCACCTTCTCCCAGTTAATGAACTCGGTTTTCATGGAGTACTTGGATAAATTCGTCGTAGTATACCTCGATGACATACTCATCTACTCCAAGAATGAAGAGGAACATGCCGAACATCTAAGGCTGGTATTGATGAAACTTTGAGAGCATCGCCTTTATGCCAAAATCTCCAAGTGTGAATTTTGGTTGCCAGAAGTGACCTATCTAGGCCATGTAATCTCTGGTAAGGGTATTGCTGTCAATCCCGAGCGAGTTCAAGCCGTCCTTGATTGGACTCCACCCGAGACGGTCAAGCAAGTTCGGAGCTTCCTTGGCTTAGCGAGCTATTGCCGCCGCTTCGTAGAGAATTTCTCCAAGGTTGCAAAACCTCTAATTGAACTCCTCAAGAAAGATAAAAAGTTCGAGTGGACTCCACAGTGTGAGTTTAGCTTTCAGGAACTGAAAAGACGCCTGACATCTGCTCCCGTACTGGTACCACCAGATTTATCCAAGGACTTTATTATCTATTGCGATGCCTCGTGACAAGGACTAGGTTGCATACTCATGCAAGATCGTCAGGTAATTGCCTATGCTTCACGGCAATTACACCCACATGAGGAAAATTATCCCACACATGATCTAGAGCTTGCAGCTGTAGTCCATGCACTTAAAACTTGGCGACATTACCTTCTCGGTAATCGTTGCGAGATTTTCACCGATCACCAAAGTTTGAAATATATCTTCACCCAACCAGATTTGAATCTCAGGCAAAGACGTTGGGTTGAGTTGATCTCAGATTACTACTTAGGAATAACTTACACCCCGGGCAAAGCCAATGTCATGGCTGATGCGCTAAGCCGTAAGTCCTATTGTAATAACCTGATGTTACAACAAAGTCAACCATTTCTCCATGAGGAATTTCGTAAGCTAAATCTTCACATTGTTCCTCAAGGATTCCTATCCACCCTGGTGGCGAAACCTACCCTTACGGATCAGATCATCAAGGCATAGAAGGTAGATCCGGGAATCTCCCGTATTAAGAGAAACATTAAGAAAGGAGTCGCGAATTGTTTCTCCATTGATGATCAAGGTGTCGTATACTTTGGAAATCGCCTAGTGGTTCCAAAGGCACGAAACCTGAGGCGGCTGATCCTTAAGGAAGCTCATGAATCCCCTCTCACCATTCATCCCGGTAGTACTAAAATGTATCAAGACCTGCACCAAAGGTTTTGGTGGACTAGGATGAAGAGAGAAATCGCTCATTACATTGCTAATTGCGACGTTTGTCGTCATGTTAAAGCAGAGCATCAACGGCCTGCTGGCACCCTTCAACCTTTGGCTATTCCTGAATGGAAATGGTATAAAATCAGTATGGATTTCATCACTGGGTTTCCCAGGACCAAGAGAGGGAATAATGCCATCTTCATCGTGGTCGACCGACTTTCCAAAGTAGCCCACTTTCTACCTGTTCGTGAGAGTATCACCGCTAGCCAGCTAGCCGATTTATACATCTCCCGAATAGTGTCTCTTCATGGTGTTCCATTGGAAATTAACTCAGACCGTGGAAGTCTCTTCACCTCTCGATTTTGGGTAAGTTTCCAAAATGCTATGGGAACTCGTCTCTCTTTTAGTACCGCCTTCCATCCTCAATCAAGTGGTCAAGTAGAGCGAGTCAATCAAATTCTGGAAGATATGCTCCGAGCTTCTGTCATCTTGTTCGGAATGAGTTGGGAGAAATGCCTTCCATTCGCGGAGTTTGCTTATAACAATAGTTATCAAGCCAGCTTAGGCAAGGCTCCTTTCGAAGTTCTCTATGGACGAAAATGTCGAACACCTCTTAACTGGTCAGAAACCGGGGAAAGACAACTCTTTGGCCCGGATATGATTCAGGAAGCAGCAGAGCAGGTTCGCGTTATTCGTGAGAAATTGAAAACAGCCCAATCTCGTCAAAAGAGTCAATATGATCATAAACATAAGCCTATGACTTATGAAGTCGACGAGAAGGTTTACCTTCGGGTTACCGCGTTAAAGGGAACCCATCGTTTTGGTATCAAAGGCAAATTGGCTCCTCGTTACATTGGACCCTTTCGCATTCTTGCCAAATAAGGAGAAGTTGCCTACCAATTGGAACTACCTCCGCATCTTTACAGAGTTCACGATGTCTTCCACGTTTCACAACTCAGGCGTTGCTTCGCGGATCCTATCCGTGGAGTGGACCACGAAACGCTTGATCTACAAGATAACCTATCCTATCGGGAATATCCCATTCATATCCTTGATCAAGCCGAGCGTACCACTCGACGTCATAATATCAAGTTTCTCAAGGTTCAATGGTCACACCATTTCGAGAAAGAAGCCACTTGGGAAAGTGAGGATCGTCTTCGACTTGAGTACCCCACCTTCTTCCCAGAGGATCCTAAATCTCGGGACGAGATTCTTTTGAGTGGGGGTGAGTTGTCACACCCTAGCTAGTTCAAGCATTAGAGTGTGCATCATGTTTAAATTTCTCTCAAATTTGAAATGGGGAAGGCAGAAACCCCCAACACCCCCTGGAAACAACTAGGGTTTACTAAAATTATTTTCAATGAACCTGAAATGCCCTTCTAAAAAGTTCACCCTCTTTGTCTTAGGTTAGAACCTCTGGCAAAACCGGTGCACATTTTCCTAGGTCAACAGAAGGTCATTGAGTTAAATCATAAGTATTTGAATTTGGGCATTTAAATGCTATAAAATAATTTAAATGCTCAAAGAATTCTGGAAATAAATGTTTGCTGTTGGAAATATTCTAAACAGAGCCCACATTTATTTTCAGGATTTTTGGAAACATTTTAGTATTTTAATTAAAGCCCAACAATTGCAGTTAATAGAAAAACAGAAACAATTAGAAAAAAAGAGAGAGGGAAGCTACCTGGGCCTTACCTGTGCTGGCCCAGCCCACCTGGTTCGACCCAGCCGACTGGCTGCCAGTCGTCCTCCTCCTCACGCCAAAAGGACGCGGAGCGCGTGGCCGGCGCCCGCGGCCACACGCCGGCCACCTCCTGCTTCCGCCGACGCCTTGGAGACGTCCAGGGATGCCACGCGACCCCCACGTCCCCCTCTCATCCTCGCTCACTCTCCCCCTCGTCTCCCTCACTCTCTCCCGCGATGCCCGAGCACGTTCCTCGCCACCGTTCATCATAGACGACGCCAGAGCCACCCCCTCGCCCCTCCGACGAGCCCAATAGTTCCGCCTCATCGCCCTGCACCTTCCCGCCGACCCACGCGACTCCAACCGCCGCCAAACGCCGTCTTCGCCCTCGTCTTCAACCTCGGGCACCCGAGCCATCGCCGGTCGATTCGCCGCCGCCAGGACCTCCCCGAGCTCGCTGACCTCCTCTCTGACCCTGCTGTGAACTCCTCTTCCTTTTCCCCTAGCTCCCGTACTCGTTTGGCCCCTGTAGCCGCCACCTCCACCGCACCCGAGAGCTCCGCGCCGCCGGCCATGGTGCCGTCGTGGCCAGAGCCACAGTGGCTCGAAGCCAAGCCCACCGTTGAGCTCAACGCAGCACCAGGAACCCGTAGCCACCACCAGCTCCTTCTCCCATGCACCGTAGCCTCGAAACCAACCCCGCCCGAACTCCGGCCGCCGCCACGAGATCGATTCCGGCGAGCTCGCACCACCCCAGCTCCTCCCACTTGCCCCACTAGATGCGCGCGAGCCCCAGCTACACGTAGCACGTCGTCGCCGTTGATTTGGTCACCGGGGGACCAAATCCGAAGCCCTCCGCCGTCTCGGCCTCGCCGACGGCTCAACACCGGCGGGATTAGCCCCGCCGACCAGGGGTTTGACCCCAGTTTGACTCCCCTGAGTCAATGACAAGTGGGCCCCCTTTGTTAACTAAATCAGATTAGTTTTAACTAAAAATAATTAGCTTAATTAACTACTGACACGCGGGACCCACCTGTCAAGTTTGACCTGGACGTCCCCGTTGACCACTGACGTCACCCTGACGTAATGCTGACACGGTAATTAAATTACTGGAATTGTTCTTATACAGGAAATTCCAAAAAATAGTCAAAACTTCTAAAAATCATAGAAAATCAACCATAGCTCCAAATGCAAAGTTTTATATATGAAAAATGATCAGAAAAATTCAATCTATCCATCTGTAATGGTTTCATGCATGACAAAACAAGTTTACCTTGCTGTTTAAGCATATTAAGGAAATGCACTATTAAGGCCATGTTTAATGAGCTAATATTTGAATCTTTGATTCAAATGAGTTCATTCCTTTCTATTATAACTTGAATTAGGCCAAGACACATTCATATTGCCATGTCATAGCATGCATCATATTGTTGCATATCGTCATGTGTTGATTGTGTTCCGATGTGTTCTTCGTGGTAGGTTCTGCCTCCGAGGATATTCACGAGTATCCAACTGAAGGGCAGTATCCCACTACCACTCCATTAGGCAAGCAATCCATTGATCATTTCGATACAAACCCATGTTCTCGCTTTTGCTCTGGTTTACTGCATTAAGACAACGCGATTCAAACTGCTGTGTGTTACGGTAGTTGAACCCTTATCCTCTGCATGACCTGTCATTGCCACAGTAACTAGATGAAACCCACTAGCATGTGTAGGAGTTGACTGAGCCATGTATGTGATTCCTACCTTGCTATGCCTGCTATGCTTAGAGTTGTGTCAGGTCTGGTTCATCTGGGTGATGGGCTAGAGTGAAATGCTTGTTTCGGTAATATGAGGGAAGTGTTGAACATGTTTTGGTAAAGGTATCAATGAGAGGCCATGTAGGAGTACATGGTGGGTTGTTTCATTGGGGCCGTCCATAAAAACTGATCTGTATGTGTGATTTAAGATGCAGTTACTACCGTACATTGGGCCCGAAATCAATGGACCCTCTCGGCTTCTTAATCACCCTAGTACTCTGTCTAGGAGTTGCAAATAGTTTCTGGTGTTTGTAGGTTATGTGTTGGCGGCCGTGCGTAGCGCTGACCCTAGGGGTGGGCTATGTTGCGGTAGATACACCGTGGCCGGGTATGCCGGGCGCCCTTTTGGCGTCTCGGGACCCTGTTCACATCGTTCGGGGCCGTATGTGGAAACCTCGGCCGGACTCCCTGCGGATGGAACCTGGATAGGCGATAAACTTGGACTAGAGACTAAGTGTTTAGGTAGGCCGTGTCCGACACCCTCGCCGGGCTTCCGCTTGAAGGTTGCCGAGTACATGTCGTGTAAGCGGCGGTAAGTGGTGAAAGTGTGTATGAAGAAGTACACCCCTGCAGGGTATAAAACTATTCGAATAGCCGCGTCCGTGGTGAAGGACTACTTGGTTGCCTATACAATTCATAGACAAGTTAATGGATACTGCTAAAAGACTCAAGATAAGTGTGAGTACCGAGGATGGCCCTCTCGTAGGATGACGAGGGAGGATCCCTGGTGGAGTATTGTGTTGGTGAGTAGTGGACTCGTGTGCGAAAACTATTTTACTGATGGAGTTCCGTAGGATAGCTTAGCCAAGAGTCAAAGCTGGCTTGCTACATTAACCCCACCACCTTCTTGAGAATAAGCATGTATAGTAGGATCTGATGTAAGACTTGCTGAGTACCTTTGTACTCATGTTTGCTTAATTACTGTTTTCAGACAACACCGCCCCCTCCGATGGGTTCTACGTGGACCTTGACGTCGACGAGTGACTAGCCACCCAGGTGGTGATCCTGGCCATGGAGGGCCCTATGTAGATAGACAGGCTTCGAGAAGCCTTCTTTCTTTCTAGAGTCTGTACTCAGACTAGTTGCTTCCGCATGTGCTTGTATGATTGTATGACTTGAGTGTCGGGTCATGTGACCCCTATCTGTATGAACTTGTTATGTATGGCTCTCTGGAGCCTTTAAATAAAGTACTTGAGTTGTAGAGTTTTGTTGTGATGCCATGTTGTATGTACTCATATCGGGCATATTGTGTGTATGATTGAAATGCTTGGTATGAGTGGGATCCGACAATCTAGTTGTTTATCCTTGGCAGCCTTTCTTATGGGGAAATGTAGTCTAGTGTTCCTTGAGCCATAGTAGTCCGCTACAGCCCGGTTCACCGGAGTCCTGCTAGCCCAGCACTACTGCTCAGGACACTTGACTGGCCGGCATGTGTTTCACTTCGTTCCTATGTCTGTCCCTTCGGGGAAATGTCACGCGGTGATATCCGGAGTCCTGCCTAGCCTGCTACAGCCCGGGTTCCCCAGAGTCCTGTTAGCCCAGTGCTACATCCCGGAATCACTCTTTGATGACCGACATGCTCGATGTGATTCATGTATGCCTGTCTCCATATGTCTGTGCCGCTTTGGGTTCACGACTAGCCATGTCGGCCCGGGTTCTCTGTCATATGGATGCTAGCGACACTATCATATACGTGAGCCAAAAGGCGCAAACAGTCCTGGGCCATGGTAAGGCGACACCCATGGGATACCGTGCGTGAGGCCGCAAAGTGATATGAGGTGTTACCGGCTAGATCGATGTGACTTGGAATCGGGGTCCTGATAGCGGGGGAGCTGGCGGTGTGTGCCGGCGCCTGGGTGGTCGGGGTGCGATATTATAGCGGTGTCATGGGGAGGAGCGTTCGTAGTCATGCCCCGGGGATGTAGCCATGATGGTAAACCTCATTAACAAATCTCGGTGTCGTGCTTGTGTGATTGCTTGGTCCTCGGTAGATCGATGAAGCGCCTCGGATTTAATGGATATGACATTGTCGTTCGTAAGTTGTAGCAATTGTGGCATGTGCAGATTCTGCTTTGTTTATCTCGCTGATCGTAATGTTTCTTGGTTAAAATATCCCCATACATGAATTAATAATGGAAGCAGAAGAGATGGCTTTAGCGGCCAGTGTTGCTTTTTTTGAAATGGAGGAGGACCCCCGGCCTCTGCATCTGGACGATGCATGCAACCACTTTATTATTATTCACACAAGACCTTACAAATCATACAAAAGTAAGACTAAAGCCACCGTCTAGGCAACACCTATCGCTACTCCTATCCAGTTGATGAAGGGATGCTGATAATCTGGGCCTAATACCAAAACAGATACTACAAAAAAAGACACATCCGTGACATTTTGAGCTGAACGAAATTTTTTTCTGTCATACATATGACACTTCTATGACGATAATTGTGACAAAACCCGGTATCATCATAGATGTGGTGGTCTCCTACTTCCATGACAAAAAATCATGACAGAAAATGGGCTTTTCATCCTAGGCGGGCCAGAGACGCAGCTGCATGACATTCTTTGGGCCGTCCATGACGGAAAAAACCGTGGTAGAAGTGAGGGGGAGGAAATTTCGGGGAGTTCTCGGTTACGGTGGGAGGTTGGGGGCCGAGTGATGTGTGTTTCTCTCGTACACGTACGCGCGTGTGTGCGAGGCGTTAGCTCTAACTGAACCCGAGCGATGCATTGGGCTCTAACTGAACCCGAGCGATTGCACTGCAGGCTACACGTTACTGAACCCGAGCGATCGATCGATGGCTGTTAACTGAACCCGATCGAGCTATTCCTTCGCTACTACTGCTAACTAAAGCCGATCGATGCTGCCTCTGGATGAACAGCGAACGTTGCGGG
>NC_057800.1:42195106-42199940 GCF_018294505.1 Triticum aestivum
GGTGTTGCCTCTGTATGAACAGGACCCCGATCGATCGAGCCGGTTGGGGCTGGATGAACAGGACCCCGTGGAGGGCTAGATGAACAGGACCACCCCGTGGAGGGCAGGATGAACAGTAGATGCTGTAGGGCAGGATGAACAGTAGCCCGTGGAGGGGTGGTTGAACAGGAGCCCGTGGAGAGGGTTGGTTGAACAGTAGCCGGTGGAGTAGCGCGCGGTGGAGGCTGGATGAACATGACCCCGTGGATGAACAGTCGGAGGTGGAGGTTGGAGGAGGTCGACGGTGGATGAACAGTAGCTCGTGGAGGCTGGAGGGGGTCGACGGTGGAGATGAACAGTATCTCGTGGAGTCCCATTTTGCGGTACGCCACACCCCTCCCGATGAACAGGACCCCCGTTTCGACTGTAGCGCTCCAACACAAGTCCGTTTCCTCCGTTTTGCGGTATGCCACACCCCTCCCGATCAACCGGACCCTCGTTTCGACCGTAGGAGGTCCATTTCCTCCGTTTTGCGGTATGCCACACCCCTCCCGATCAACAGGACCCCCGTTTCGACCGTAGGAGGTCCGTTTCCTCTGTTGTGCGGTATGCCAGGCCTTGTTTCCATCGCCTCTTCCGTCCAAGCCCTCCCGATGAACACGACCACGCATTCCCTTCCGACCTAGCCGCGTTGCCTCCCGATGAACACGACGCATTCCGTTGCCTCCCCATGAACACGACGACGATGCTGTTTCTCCGTTTCGACCCAGCCATGTCAATGAGCCCTCGCCGTACATATGCGCGAGTAGGCGTTCGAGACCCCGCCCGTATGTACACATACGTGGCCGTATTTTCTTTCTTGCACCCTAGCCGCTGTACGTAAGTGTACATGCTACGTGCGCGCCTCTACTACGACACGTGCGCGCCTCTACATTTGACCAGTATATATGTACGTACATGTTCGCGACCAGAATGACAACGCTACGTACGCTTCGACCAGGTGGGTCCCGACTGTCAGGCACTTCCTTGCGTGCGAAGATGTAGCTGGTGGGTCCCAGCAGTCAGGGGGGCGAAATACGGTGGCCCGTCCGGTGGGTCCCCGCTGTCAGGTGGAGGAATAATTATTTTGCATGTAATAAGGAGGCACTTCCTTGCTGCGGCCGTGGACCCAGCTGTCAGCCTTTCCACGTACAGTCCACGTCCGATGGAAGCCGTTCCTTGACCACGCCGTGCCAAGAGCACCAGGGCGGTGGACGACGGCGATGCCTAGGAAGGGGATGACGCAGAGCCGGGGAAGACGCGGCAGTGGATGCCCATGCGTAGAGGAGTACGAGGGTTCACTGGTTCGCTGCGGTGTGAGGCTGCAGTCGCCGCAGAATAACAGGGGGTGTGGGTGAGTAGAGGGATAGCCTCGCCAGCGGTGGGAGTAGTAGGGGGCGGTGAGGCCTCCGCCGCATCGCAGGCGGCCACGGGAGGCAGGAGCACGAGGCACGACCGGCACTGGTTTGGGCGGCTGGAGCAAGAAGACCAGAGGTTGAAGAAGCACTACGGCCGTTGGATGGACATCGTACGGTCATTGGAGCTAGAATCGTGCACATTGACTAAGTTGACAAAACCCTTCATCCCCGTCAACTTAGTAGGCCCACAAGTCAGCCTCCCACCAAGGTGGGTCCCAGCTAGCAGGGGGTATTCATTTTTTAGCGTAATAAGGAGGCACTTCCTTGCATGCAAAGATATAGCTGGTGGGTCCGAGATGTCAGCGGCTGTAACGTTTTTTTCGCGAACTACAGAGGCCCTTTCGGTTGGTCCCCGATGTCAGGTGGAGGAATCATTATTTTGCGTGTAATAAGGAGGCATTTCCTTGCATGCGGCCGTGGACCCACCTATCAATTATAAACCGCAAGGTCACCTAACGATATATTCGAATTCAACATAACATGGATTCAAAAATTGAAATTCGAGATCATGGCATCTGTAATCATATAAAAAGGGGCATTACTCTTTCTTTGGTGGGAATTGATTTTTTTTGTTGTTGTTGAGGGAAGTGCGAATCGATTTGGTACTGTGCAGGGCAATCTTGTTCTCCCGATTTTTTTACATTTTTCTTGTAGTTTTTTCAATGGCATCTATAGCAATATAGTAAAAGGGGACATGACTCTCTTGTGTCTTGTATGAATTGTTTTTTTACATGTTAAGTTTGTTCTGCCGAACAAGGAATCCGCACCTTGTTATCTCGAAATTTTCAAGCTCGAGTATCTTTTGTCTCACCTGCTTTGAAACTCCCGCTTCTTCAACCCGCGCCGCGCCTTGTTATCCCAAAATTTGGACGCGCGCGAGAACTCCCTCCTCATCCGAAATCGCTCCCGCAGCCCAGACACGCGAAATCCCCCTTCTACCCCTCATCCGGAAATGAAGCTCCACGTCGCGGTGTCAAAACCGGTGGGGGTACGCTGGTAACTTACCCTACATTTCGGACAAGCGCGCCCCTAAGCTTGGCTCCCCCCTCCCCGTTCGCCCCCCCATTCGTACACCGCGGCCGCCAAAACCCGCGAAACCCCACGCTCCTCCATTGGCCTCCCGACCGCCGCCCAGCCGGAGACTCTTCCCCAACTACGTCATCCACCGCAACAGCTCGCCGTCCCTCATCCACCGCACCGGATGAGGATCCGTTGTCGATCTCGTCCTCCCCCCGGATCAGCCGCCCCGTCCTCCACCTCCAAGGAGCTGCCCCGATGTTCGCCTCGTCTATCGCGCCACCTCAATCCCCACAACGCCGTCTTGACCTGCCCCACAGGAACCACAACACCCTCACCAATTCCTTCGATGAAGCCGAGGCCAACTCGGCGCCACCAAGGAGGTTCTGCACTCACCGCTGCATTTTATCTTGTATTCGATCTCACGGGGCTGTCGGTGCTCGATACCGAGCAGACATGGTGTGTCTCCATCGACGGCGCCATCGCCGGCCACATCATCCATAGTGTCTCTCCCCCATGTCGTTGCTTCCTCGGCGGTGACTTCCACAACGGCACTAGCTGCAGCTGCTCCGGCTCTCGCTCGTGCTGCGGCTCTGTTCTTGATGTTGGTCGCGCTGCTGCACTGCTCCTGTTTTCGTTCGTGCTGCTACTCTGCTCTTGCTCTCGCTTGCGTTGCTGCTGCTGCACGACCTCTGGCAGCTACAGGAGTTGCTGCTTTAGCACTCGCTCGCGGTGCTACTGCATGACTTGCTCTCTACTAGTGCATTCCCTACTCGAGCATCTGCTGTTTTAGATCACTGCTTCTCTACTACTAGTGCTCGAACGCCCTAAACATCTATTGCAATGCTCTATTACTAGTTCAATCAGTTTCGACTGTGAAGTTCATTTTATTCAGTTAAGTTCAGAGTGAACAGTACTTACAGCATCTGTCTGAGCGGTCGTGGCGCGGCTGATGCATTTTACAACTAGCACTTTTTGGTGATGTATTTTACATCATCTATTGCAGATGATATTAGGGTCCCACTTCATATTAATGTTGTCTGTCTTGTCATGCTTCAGCCTCGTCACCGTACACCTTAGCGGAGCTGCTCCAACGATGGAACAGTCCATCACAGCGGAGCAGTACCCTCGGCACCATTTCCAGAGGCCTCGGATCTTCTTCCCCGCCTCCGACAGTCACACCAGCATCATCACCATCCTCCACGTCCAACCCAATGATGCTGAGGTCCACAAGGCTATGCCAAAGAGGTTGTACACTCGTCGCATCACTTTGTTTCTCCATTCCTCTGTTCTTCGAATTCATGTGAGCCAAACACACAGGTTGACTGAAATCCTATGTTTCCAAATGCTCTGTTTTGCACGTGCATTCCTATCCTATTCCTGTGTTTTTCCTGTCCCTGCATTTATAGAATCCTCCAATTCTAAGGAGCCCTTACAGATTTACTTCATTTTCAGATAGGCATCAAAGAAAACTCTGTGTGTTATGTCCTGCTCCTGTCGTGCCGTCATCCACCCCACCTGAGGTGCACCATCGACAGAAGCGTTCACTGCAGCAGAGATCCCCCCTGCAGACTTCCTTTCGCTGCCTCAGATCATCTTCCTCGTTGCCGGCAGCCACGCCAACCGCATTACCATCACCGATTGAGCAGATGAACCTGAGGACTACACAGTTCCGGAAGAGAGGTCGCAGTCTTTCGTGTTTTCTTATGTTATACATCGGTTATTATTACCTGCTACTTTATCGTTCAATCTTAAGTTTTGAATTGCCCATGGGTCTCATATCGAGCTAGCAACGAATAGTATCTGTCTACTATCTGGTTCATCTGGGGTCTTCTATGTGGTTCATGTTGGGTGGGCAACAAACAATAGATGATCCATTGTCTATCTTTTTTAAACTAAAGCTATAATCTACCTGCTATCATTAGTTTTGGATCCATCCACTCGTTTGCTACCATCAGTCTTGATTTTTGCATGCACCCCTTAGGCCTTACAAAATCTAACTATTTTTTTATTATGCATGTCAGATATTGTACACAATCGTATTGAACATGTAGAGAAAAAGAGAAGACCGTTGCGTGCGAATATAATGTCATGCAGACGCCGCTCCATGGTGGGCGAAGTGCCCCCCTCCTGCATTTCCAGATTGTATTCCAGAGGAAGATAACTGTTCAGATGGAGATTCAGAAGGAGCCGACCACGCATGTTTACCACCTGAGATGTTTGCTCTAACCTGGCATGCTGATGTTGGTCATATCATGCATATGGCGCCTTGCATTGCTTACATTATACATCTTATATGTCATCAGCTTAGTTTAGATTTTCTTTGTGTGAATGCCACCTGTTTGGTTTCTATATCGTACTCCCACCATTCCTAAATATTT
>NC_057800.1:42199950-42205109 GCF_018294505.1 Triticum aestivum
ATTCCAGAGGAAGATAACTGTTCAGATGGAGATTCAGAAGGAGCCGACCACACCTGTTTACCACCTGAGGTGTTTTCTCTAACCGGGCATGCTGATGTTGGTCATATCATGCATATGGCGCCTTGCATTGCTTACATTATACATCTTATATGTCATCAGCTTAGTTTAGATTTGCTTTGTGTGAATGCCATCTGTTTGGTTTCTATATCATACTCCCACCATTCCTAAATATTTGTCTTTTTAGAGATTTCAACAAGTGACTACATACGGAACAAAATGAGTGAATCTACACTCTAAAATATGTCTTTATACATCCGTATGTGGTAGTCCATTTGAAATCTTTAAAAAGACAAATATTTAGGAACGGAGGGAGTATATGGGAATTATGCAGTGCCATATTCTTTAGCCAGGCATCATATACGTGAATCATGCAATGCCATCCTGTTTAGCCAGTCATCGTATCTGTGAATTGTATCGTGCCATATTTTTTTCCATAATGTATTCCATTTGTCAACAATGTTTATACATTCATCTACTCTTCCTGTGCATCAGCCATTTGAGTCGGTCATGGGAAAATCTGGAGTGAAAACAAGGTCTTCTGAGCAGTCAGTGCTACCTGTCGATGTAGATTTCTTGCTGGTTACAGATAGCTCCTCAGAGGAGGATTCAGAGAGAGATGACCAGTCGTATTCCGCCCCCCCCCCCCGAGGTGCATGCTCTAACTTGGCTGGGTTATATTGCTCATATCTTGCATTGCCATGCCATCTGCTTAGATTAGACATGCTTTCTGTGAATGCCTCCTGTTTGCTTTCTATATCAGATATGTGAATTATGCAATGCCATGTTTTTCAGCCAGTTATCATATATGTGAATTATGCACCGCCATGGAGCCAGGCATCATATATGTGAATTATCTCATGCCATCTTTTTTTTTCATTACGTATTCCATTTGTCGACAATCTGTGTATATTGAACTACTCTTCATGTGTATCAGCCATTTGAGCCGGTTATGGAAAAATCTGGAGTGAAAACAAGCACTAGTAGAAAATGGGCCTATTGTCCCTATTCGTAAGGGCCTTTTGTCCCGGTTCCTGAACCGGGACTAAAGGGTCGTTACTAATGCCCTAACCCTTTAGTCCCGGTTCAAACCAGAACCTGGACAGATGGGCCTCCACGTGCACTACTAGGGAAAACTTTATACACAGAACTTTAGCAGTAGCGAGGGTCAAAAAAGCACGCTGGTGCTAACTAGCAGTAGCGCCCCCTGCAAACCGCGCTGCAGATAAAGTTCTAGCAGTAGCGCGTCTCGTCCTAAACACGTTACTACTACAATTCCCATGGCTTAGACGATAGGCTACACATAGTAGTAGCGACCTAAAACGAACCGCGCTACCGCTACTTTCTTTGTAGCAGCGCGTTTTATTATAAACTCGCTACTGCTAAAGGATATAAAATTAAATGGAAAGCAAATAGAAAGGTAATTGAAAATGAAAGAAATAGAATAAGGTGAAAGGAAAAAAAATAAAATATGAAGAAAACTAAATGAAAAAGGGAAAAAAGAGAAAGGAGTAGCAGTAGCGTGTATCCCAGAACGCGTTGTAGCTAACTTAGCCACAGTGCGCTTTCTGGAACACGCTACTGCTACTTCTGACTTAACCACGGGGTTCGTCCTTCCCCACGGCCACCTCCCCCAAATCCAACTCTCCACTCTCGCCGCCGCCATCGCCCGTCGGCCGCCGCGCGCTCTCCGCACACCCTCTACGCCGCCCCTGGCCCCAGATTCAACGCCGCCCCGGATGCCGCCCCCGACCCCGACCTCGACGCCGCCGTCCGCCGCGCGCCCGAGCCCCGACCCCGACCTCGACGCCGCCTGCCCCTCGCTCGTCGCAGGCACCCGAGGTGAGCAAGCCTGCTCCTCCCTCTCCCCTACCTCTGCCTAGGGTTTATTTATTTTTTAGTTGCATCAAATTAGTTAGGGTTCATGTAAGGGTTGAAACGAATCGGATGCGGATGCGGCTCAAATGAGTTAGGGTTCATGTAAGGGTGGAAACGAATCAAATTTCTAAGATGAATCATAAAACGAGTAAAATTTGACCACTTATTTCACTTTATAGTTGGATAATTGGAATATCCGCTACCACTTTCCACCCCTAGGTTCATCAAATTAGATGGTAATTAGGTAGTAGTTCCTAGGTACTAATTAGTTAGTAAGAACTTGTTGCTATTTTTATTTATAGTAAGTTTATTTTTAGTAAGAACTAGTTGAATTAATAGAACTAGTCAGTAAGAACTTGTTGCTATTTTTTTAGTTAAAGCAATTTTTCTCGCATCAACATGGACGATGCCTATCCCGCATCCTCGTCATCGAGTCGGCAGAGGACGACACCTGCTTGACCAGATGGGCCATGTCCGGGACTGGGCTCCGCCGGGGTGGTACTGGGAACCTACCGGGGGCGCAGGTTGGTGAGGAGCCAGCCTGTCGTTGACCCGAAACTTCTTTGGTGGCGGTCCCGTGGGCCAGTGACGGTCCAGAGGCTCGAGGACTCCGCGGAGGTGGTGCGTCACCGTGTCAGTGAGGAGGACGTGCATGTCCGTCGCTACTTGTTTGCGTTGGAGCACAGGTTCTCCAATACCTAGCAGGTTCTCCAGGGATCTCACTGGAGCTATGATCCCGTGATGGTTCCTTCTCTGTGGGTGTCCACCGCCCGCGCCGATACCCGTCGTGTGCTAGGGTTTTAGTTGTACTAGTGATGTTATATGTATGGCACTATTCGGGATGTATTAGTGATAATATTCGATGATGTACGAACGCATGAGATGATTTGCTTTTGCTTATTGAATGCATGCTAATTTGAGTTCTATAAGATATTTTGAATGTATATCTTGTGTTGCTCAATATCCAAGTGGCCGGTCATGTTTGCAGGTTACACCTCCGAGTGGCCTATGTTTTGCCGGAGTGTTGATTCATTTCCGTTCCGGCAAATTTCAGGCGCTCTATATGTCCTATTTTAGCAAAGGTCATGCCGGATTTTTCCGTGAATTTTGGCATGACTTTTGCCAGAATATGTAGGAAATATCGAGTGCCCCGGATTTGTGTGTTGAGTATCCTGGTAGTTGTCTTCTATCGATTTTCAATTAATGTTTTAACTATGAACATAGGAAATGTCTGACGACAAAAAGGATTTTGGTATTTGCAAATACTGCGAAGACGAGGGCGGCCTGTGCGACGGAATCTTCCTAGATGATGATAGGCGCTTTAGCATCAAGCTGGACGAGAACTTCGAAGTGGATACAGTAAGTCACAATGACAAGTCTTTTTTCATAATTAAGCCTGACATCTGCTTCATTTGCTTCAACTTATATTTTTTTTACTATTCTACTAGCGAATCCCCTGCCATGCAAGAGTTTTTGTATTGGATAAGATAGGTTTCAGTCATATTATGGAGGTAAAGAAAGTTTACTTGAAGACCGAGCATGGTTATATTTTCCACGCAAAATTATACAATTCAGACGACTACACCTATTTTGGATGCAAAACATGGCAAGCACTATGCAAGACTTATGCATTTGAGCCTGATATGGTTATCACCTTTGATATTCGTCCGGAAGATGATATTGAAGGTAATACCGACATCTGGGCCGATGTGCAGACGCCTCCAGTTACACCATTATGTAAGTTTCTCAACCATATTTATGTCTTTGATATTGTTTATTCAAAAATAGTTGACAACTAATTTGTATTGTCAGCTTATTTCAGTGCAAGCAAACATGTCCAGCGCTTGGTAGACAAGACCTACTACTGTCCCGGGGCTGAACTAAACTGCGAGGAGCTAAATCATTATGTTTCATGGCTTGAGGATCTTGATACTGTCAAGACAAATTTTCTTCCTGGACTTAGAAATTTTAGTACTGAAAACGTGCGACCAATAGTGTTCGTAATGAACTACGGTCACATCTATTTAGGAAGGATGGTAAGATTTTTACTATTTGTCCTCAGTGCATCTTTTCCATACATTATTTGTGAAGCTAAACTTCATTGCTAAGTATGTTACCATACGATGTTCTTCAACAGGGACTCCTGATGAATGTTGTGCCTTATGGGATCGAGACTAAAGGTACCATGAGTATTATTAGCTTACGGCCAAGATATCCTACATGTTACTTTAGTGCATTCAAGATCAGCGATGAAAATGCTTAATAGTGCAAGACTGGACCAAATATGTGATGGGGGAGCGCAGAGAAGTACTAGGGGGCAGCAAACAGATGTGCTACCCAAAATTAGGAGACAGGTTCATTTGCATGCTCCAACTTGATCAAGGAGGAGAGCTACACATGTTTTATGTTATTTTACCTAAGAGAGAGCAGCAGGAGTGATTAGCTAGCTAGAAATGAGTTTGAGGATGATGATGTGCTACACTATTACTATGATGATAAAATAGCTAGTGTTGGTGGTAATGACTATGATGATTATTATTAGCTAGTGTTGGTGGTAATTAGCTAGCTAGAATGAGAGTTTGAAGATGATGATGTGTGCTACACTATGACTATGATGATTAAATAGCTAATGTTGGTGGTAATGACTATGATGATGATTAAATAGCTTGTGTTGGCAGATTAGATTCAAGTGGAGGCAACATGTGGTGCACATCGAAAGTACTACTAGTCCAAAATCAAGTTTGGATTTGTAGTATACTTTTGACATGCACCACATATTGCCTCCACTTGAAACTAATCCACCTTCATTTGACACACTGTTATGGACATAATGATGTAAACCTCATAACTGGTATTGTACCAATATTTGTACGACAGCACATAAATACACTAAAAATAAAAAAATAAAAAAAGAATACTAGTAGCGATGGACAGAAAACGCGCTGCCAGTAGTTACATTAGCAGTAGCTTGGGATTGAGCAAACGCTGCAGCTACTTGTCCTAGCAGTAGTGCGTGCGGGCGCGCGTTACTTCTAAGCAATAGCTGTAACGCCTTATTAGTAGCGCCGGTACCCGCACTACTGAGAGGCCCAAAACCGTCGCTGCTGCTAGGCTTTTCCCTAGTAGTGGTGGCCTGTGCGCCGAGCCCAGGCAGGAGGGCCTTTGGTCCCGGTTGGCGGCACCAACCGGGACCAATAGGCATCCACGCGTCAGCATTTCTGTGG
>NC_057800.1:42205340-42210166 GCF_018294505.1 Triticum aestivum
TTTGGGGGGTTAATTTAGGTATTTCATATATTGTGTTAGCTAGCTAATTAATAGAGAGAAGTGTCCTCTCTTATGTCCATGCTTGGTCGACGCTACGTACTATACATACATTTAGAGAGGACTAGACACGCTAGCTATCTAGTAAGCAAACGAAGGAAACAGAAGATCGTCATGATCAACATATATGCATACAGAGAGAAGTGATATCGACCACCTCTCCTTCTCCGAGAGATTGATCGAACAACAAGTTCTCGTATATCTATCCGACACTACCGGCTACATATATACAATAATTATCTCTTACAAATATAATCTCCTAAACTACGGACGCATGGTCCACATAGTATTCTCCGTCTTCAGCGATCACGTGGTCAAGAAAGAATGCCGCCAATTCCTCTTGAATTGCTCGCATGCGATCTGGTGCTAGGAGTTCATCCCGCATCCGAAACATCTAATTTGAAGAAGGGAGTCAATACATATATATATATGAATGAATGAAACTCAACACAAATGATGGTAATAAAATAAAATTGTGAATATTGTTATTTATGCACTTCATATTGTTCGTCAGAGTAGCCCCGCTCACAGGTCGTGTGGCGGATGGACTCGCAAACGTAGTATCCACAGAAATCATTCCCTTGTTCCTGCCACAACCACTTCACAAGAAATAGAGGTCAATCAAATTGATAAGCAAGAATGCCAAATGGTATTGATGAAACTAGCGCTTGAATCACTAGGAGATGCGCGGAACATGCTACTATAGTACTTACTTTCGGGTGTCTAAATTCCAGCTTCTTCGGCAGTCCCGGAGCTTTTCTGGTGAATTTTCTCCAAACCCTGCCAGACAAAGAAAACAATTACTTGATATCAGAAATGAACAAAGTTGCTGATATGGTGGATAATGATCGATTTAACTTACTTCTCGAGCATTTGAGTCATGTCCGCATACTCCTGGGGATCTTTTCGTTTAGAGTCCAAGACAGTTACTACTCCCTGCTCAAGCTTAATCTCTAGGAGAATATAGTGGAACCTGCGCACGCATGCATAACTCATCAATTACATTACTATAACCTTGACTAATATATAAGGGAAACCGAATATGCACAAGACAGTAACACTCACTTGAAGTTGTAAGGAAAGAGTATTATATCTTTGTTTTCATTTATTACCAACGATCGTAGCAAGTTGGCCTCGGTATATGCGGCATGAAATTTAACCTCAGTTGCATCTATGAGATTTGTGTTAATGAACCCAACATCACCGACTTGTCTTTTCTTCAATTTGACGATCTTGAATCTGCATGATATAGTGAGGATAATTATAAATACATGCAATGAAAGAGCTGAGGTATATATAGAGACTTAATGACAGAAGTAGTACTACTTAAAGACAGTAGTAGGTGACCATTGCTTTATCGAGGGCCAATTGATTGAAAAACTGAAATAACTCCTCAAATGGAACAGGCAAAAGTTCAATTCCAACGAGGTCATGCTCCTTTTTAACTCTCACATACAAAGTATTCCTCCCCCAGACTCTCTGCAGATTTTCATGTACCAATCATGCAATCTTCGAATCATCGTTGTTAGAGATCTTTCATCTTTGACGAGAGGCTTCCCGTACTCGTATCTTTGAATCTGCACCTCCAAGAAATCATAATGTACATCGTCGGGCAGGTAATCTCCAAGATTGCTATAACCAGGAACCATCCTCGGATCATTAGCGACGATGTCGCTAGGCACCTTGAGCGGGGGGCACGATTGCTTCGCTTGTTCGCCGAGCTGGGCAATTTGTTTCCCAGATCGTCGTTCTTTCATCCTTTGATCACTAACAGTACTTCCCGACCGCTCCGCTTCGGCAAATGCCTTTCCAATAATGCGCTCATAGTTGCCTTTCGGCGGAGACTTGGGTGGTTTTGTCAGGGCAGCCAGAGTGCGCTTCGCTTTCACCGGATCTACCTTCTCCTCCGGAGGTGGATGTCTCTGTGCTTTCAACCCTTGAAACCAGTCCTCCACTTCGGTTCGCGCGATCTTCGCGTTCTCCTCCGGGGTCATCTCATATGGTAACTTCTCTGGAGTCTTCAGAGAAGGACCGAATCTGTATGTCCTCTCGCCTCTGGCTGTACTGCTAGACGCCGGCAGAGCAGACGGAGCGGCTGTCTTCTTTACTTGCTTACGAGGTAGAGGAGAAGGACTATGATGCGCCGGAGCAGCCGGAGCGGTGGTGGGTCTCTTCCGCCCTTGCTGACAAGGCGGAGAAGGAGGAGGCTGGCTGCTCGGGCGCGTCGGCGCAGGCGGAGAAGGAGGCGGAGTGCCTCCACGCGCCGGAGAAGGAGCCCGAGTGCCCTGATCGTCACTCGCCGGAGGAGGAGGCGGTGGAGAAGGTGGAGTGCCCTGACTCACCGGAGGAGGAGGAGGAGGCGGAGGCATCCAGCTCGGAAGGTTGATGAGCTCCTTCCGCCATAGGCATGGATTCTTCATAGCAGAACCCAGCCGAGTCTCCCCTTCATCGGTAGGGTGGTCAAGCTGGAGGTCCTCAAATCCCTCCTTTATTTCATCCACCATCACCCTAGCATATCCTTCTGGAATCGGCCGGCAGTGAAAATTTGCGCCGGGTTCAGTAGCAAAAACAGAGCCAACATCCGCCTTGACCTTCATATTAATCCATTGCGTCATAAGGTGGCAATTTTGAAACTCCGTGATAGCATCCACGGGATAGCTGGCAGGAGCCGTCAAGACATGCTCCGGCGGAAGCAGCTCGGTGGAAGCCACACTGCTTCTCCGCTGAGATGGCGGGGTAACTTCGAGGGAAGCTTCGGCAGTTCGTTTGCTGCGATTTGCTTCTCGTTCCTCTATCGCTTGTACCCTAGCATGCATCGCATGCAGTTGGGTCTGCTCCTCTTTCTTCCTCCTCTCGTGGCATTTGTAACCGCCTGCGTCCGGAAACCCAGCCTTCCACGGAATGGAGCCTGGCGTGCCTCGTGTCCGTCCAGGGTGCTCAGGATTCCCAAGGGCCATTGTGAGCTCGGCGTTCTCTCTGTCTGGAACGAACATCCCTTGCTGCGCTGCATCGATATAGTGCTGAAGCCTCTTGACTCGTATTTCCATTTGCTCGTCCGTCCAAATGCACTTCCCTGATACAGGGTCCAAGGTTCCGCCAGCCCCGAAGAACCAAGTCCGGCAACAGTCTAGCCAGTTCATTGTCTCTGGTTCGATCCCTTTATCAACCAGATCATTCTCAGCCTTGGCCCACTTAGGCTGGGCTACGAGGGTAGGCACCTGACCCCGTGCGATGGTGATGCTTCTTCTTCGCAGCATTTTTCTTGTTTGTCTCCGACATCTTCTTACTCTTTTTCGATGTCTTGTGGGCCACAAATGCGGGCCAGTGATCTCTGATCTTCTCATATCTACCCTTGAATTCTGGTGTCTCTTTTTTATCGACAAACTTATTCAGCTCTTTCTTCCACCTCCTGAATAGGTCTGCCATCCTCTTAAGAGCAAAAGACTTGATTAATTGCTCTTTAACTGGCTTCTCCGGATCATCATCTGGCGGTAGGGTGAAATTTGACTTCAGCTCGGTCCAAAGATCATTTTTCTGCATATCATTGACATAAGACACCTCAGGGTCTTCTGTAGCCGGCTTTAACCATTGCTGGATGCTGATCGGGATCTTGTCCCTAACCAGAACCCCGCACTGAGCAACAAATGCGTTCTTTGTCCGGATGGGTTCAATCGGTTGGCCGTCGGGCGCGATTGCTATGATCTCAAACCTTTCATCCGAGCTCAACTTTTTCTTCGGGCCTCGTCTCTTTACCGAAGTTGTGCTCGATCCGGAGGGCTAAAAAAAGAACAAAGACTCAATTAATATGTGTACATACCAAAACAATGAATGCATCAATTAGCTAGTCAGCACAGGCTTAACTAATATATATACCTGGCCGGACTCGGTTCGGTCACCGGAGCCGTCATCACGGTCTCCTTCTTGCACCGGCATTGGGTCACCGGAGCCATCCTCACGGTCTCCTTCTTGCACCGGCATTGGGTCACCGGAGCCATCATAATCATAGCCAGCTGCTTCCAGACCATCGGTGCCGTTGAGAAACAACGAGCAGACGGCATCACTTCCTCGTGCGATTATGTCCCCCAACAACTCTTCCTGTACTTCGTCTTGGGGGGTGTCCATAGTTTCTACAAATATTTACAACATGGCAATTATTATTTAAACATGACAGATGGATATATTAGTGGCAAACGTAGAACTAATATTAATTAGTGGCCTCGACGCTGCTTCTCTAGGGTTTGGGGTGGCCTTGACAACGCTTCAAGGGTTTGGGGTATATCGACAATGACGACATACGTACATGGGAAAATAATATTATCGGGGAGGGGGTATATCGACCCTCCCCCCACGTGTTGAAGTTATCGGGAGGGGGTATATCGACCCCCCCTCGTGTTGAAGTTATCGGGAGGGGGTATATCGACCCCCCCCACATGTTGAAGTTATCGGGAGTTTATATCGACATGACATACGTACATGGAAAAATAATATTATCGGGGAGGGGGTATATCGAACCCCCCCCCCTCGTGTTGAAGTTATCGGGAGGGGGTATATCGACCCCCCCCCACGTGTCGAAGAAAAAAAAGAACAAAAAAAAGAGGAGAAGAAGAAAGGAATAGAGGAGAAGAAGAAAAAAATAGAATATATTCTATTTTCTCTTCTTCTCCTCTATTCCTTTCTTCTTCTCCTCTTCTTTTTCTTCTTTTTTCTTCTTCTTATTTATTTCTCCTCGTCTTCCTCTCCCCTCTTCTTCTCCTTTCTTCCTCTTCTTA
>NC_057800.1:42211998-42242318 GCF_018294505.1 Triticum aestivum
TTCAAATTTGAAAACACTTTTTTAGTTTTTTGTTTTCTTTGTTGCTTTATTTATTTTATTTTGTTTCTACTTACAACAAAATACTTATTGTTGCTATTTTTATTTTTTTTTCAGTTTTTTTGTTTTGTTTTCTGTATTATTTATTTTCTTTTCTTTTTTGCTTTATTTTTTAATTCTTTTTGCTTTTAGGTCAGCAAAATTATAAACTTTCTATTAGTGCCATTAGTTTTAGAAAAATTATAAACTTTCTGTTAGTGCCATTAGTTTTCAAATTTGAATAGTTAAAATTTGAATTCTTTGAAATTTGTGTGAATCACAAGTTTGTGATTAACTTTACTTAAAAAATGAACATAGATGCACCTATAGAGAAAATTCGACCTAAATTCATAGTTTTCAAATGAACTCTGAAAAAGTTGGCATAGCATACTCGTCTGTTACAAAGTTGGCATGGTATCATCATAATAGTTGCGGGAGAAAGTCTTCACTTTTTCTTCGCTTGTGTCATTTGCTTGTTGCGTCGTAACCATGGATAATCTTCATCGTTTATCAGGATGCTTGGGTCAGCCTTGACATTGAAGGGAGGAATTTCATGAAACTTTTCATAATGTTCAGACATGTCTGTCTTGCCCTCCACTCCCAGGATGTCCCTTTTTCCTGAAAGAACTATGTGGCGCTTTGGCTCATCGTATGATGTATTCGCTTCCTTATCTTTTCTTTTTCTCGGTCTGGTAGACATGTCCTTCACATAGATAACATGTGCCACATCATTGGCTAGGACGAACGGTTCGTCAGTGTACCCAAGATTTTTCAGATCCACTGTTGTCATTCCGTACTGTGGGTCTACCTGTACCCCGCCTCCTGACAGATTAACCCATTTGCACTTAAACAAAGGGACCTTAAAATCATGTCCATAGTCAAGTTCCCATATGTCCACTATGTAACCATAATATGTGTCCTTTCCCCTCTCGGTTGTTGCATCAAAGCGGACACTGCTGTTTTGATTGGTGCTCTTTTGATCTTGGTCAATCGTGTAAAATGTATTCCCATTTATCTCGTATCCTTTGTAAATCAATACAGTCAAAGATGGTCCCCTGGACAACAAGTACAACTCATCACAAACAGTGTTGTCACCTCTGAGACGTGCTTCCAACCAACTGCTGAAAGTCCTGATGTGTTCACATGTAATCCAGTCGTCGCACTGCTTCGGGTGTTTGGAGCGCAGACTGTTCTTGTGTTCATCGACATACGGGGTCACCAAGGTAGAGTTCTGTAGAACTGTGTAGTGTGCTTGAGACCAAGAATATCCGTCCCTGCATATTATTGGGTCACTTCCAAGAGTGCTTTTTCTAGTCAGTCTCCCTTCATACCATGATTTAGGGAGACCTATCTTCTTAAGGCTAGGAATGAAGTCAACACAAAACCCGATGACATCCTCTGTTTGATGGCCCATGGAGATGCTTCCTTCTGGCCTAGCGCGGTTACGGACATATTTCTTTAGGACTCCCATGAACCTCTCAAAGGGGAACATATTGTGTAGAAATACGGGCCCCAGAATGACAATCTCGTCGACTAGATGAACTAGGACGTGCGTCATGATATTGAAGAAGGATGGTGGGAACACCAGCTTGAAACTGACAAGATATTGCGCCACATCACTCCTTAGCCTTGGTACAATTTCTGGATCGATCACCTTCTAAGAGATTGCATTGAGGAATGCACATAGCTTCACAATGGCTAATTGGACGTTTCCGGTAGAAGCCCCCTCAATGCAACCGGAAGCAGTTGCATCATAATCACGTGGCAGTCATGAGACTTTAGGTTCTGGAACTTTTTCTCTGGCATATTTATTATTCCCTTTATATTCGACGAGAAGCCAGTCGGGACCTTCATACTGAGCAGGCATTCAAAGAAGATTTCTTTCTCTTCTTTCGTAAGAGCGTAGCTGGCAGGACCTTCATACTGCTTCGGAGGCATTCCGTCTTTCTCGTGCAAACGTTGCAGGTCCTCCCATGCCTCAGGTGTATCTTTTGTCTTTCCATACACGCCCAAGAAGCCTAGCAGGTACACGCAAAGGTTCTTCGTCACGTGCATCACGTCGATTGAAGAGCGGACCTCTAGGTCTTTCCAGTAGGGTAGGTCCCAAAATATAGATTTCTTCTTCCACATGGGTGCGTGTCCCTCAGCGTCATTCGGAACAGCTAGTGCGCCAGGACCCTTTCCAAAGATTACGTGTAAATCATTGACCATATCAAGTACGTGATCACCGGTACGCATGGCAGGCTTCTTCCGGTGATCTGCCTCGCCTATGAAATGCTTGCCTTTCTTTCGACATTGATGGTTGGTCGGAAGAAATCGACGATGGCCCAGGTACACATTCTTCCTGCATTTGTCCAGGTATATACTTTCAGTGTCATCTAAACAGTGCGTGCATGCGTGGTATCCTTTGTTTGTTGTCCTGAAAGGTTATTGAGAGCGGGCCAATCGTTGATGGTCACGAACAGCAACGCCTTTAGGTTAAATTCCTCCTGTCTGTGCTCATCCCACATACGTACACCGTTTCCATTCCACAGCTATAAAAGTTCTTCAACTAATGGCCTTAGGTACACATCAATGTCGTTGCCGGGTTGCTTAGGGCCTTGGATGAGAACTAGCATCATAATGAACTTCCGCTTCATGCACATCCAAGGAGGAAGGTTATACATACATAGAGTCACGGGCCAGGTGCTCTGATTGCTGCTCTGCTCCCCGAAAGGATTAATGCCATCCGCGCTTAAAGCAAACCATACGTTCCTTGGGTCCTTTGCAAACTCATCACAGTACTTTCTCTCGATTTTTCTCCACTGCGACCCATCAGCGGGTGCTCTCAACTTCCCGTCTTTCTTACGGTCCTCACTGTGCCATCGCATCAACTTGGCATGCTCTCCGTTTCTGAACAGACGTTTCAACCGTGGTATTATAGGAGCATACCACATCACCAGGGTCATCTCGTCTGATCTTATACTGCAATGCACCGCATACCGGGCTTGCGTTCAGATCCTTGTATGCACCACGGTAGAGGATGCAGTCATTAGGGCATGCATGTATCTTCTCCACCTCCAATCCTAGAGGGCATACGACCTTCTTTGCTACGTATGTACTGTCAGGCAATTCATTATCCTTTGGAAGCTTCTTCTTCAATATTTTCAGTAGCTTCTCAAATCCTTTGTCAGGCACAGCATTCTCTGCCTTCCACTGCAGCAATTCCAGTACGGTACCGAGCTTTGTGTTGCCATCTTCGCAATTGGGGTACAACCCTTTTTTCTGATCCTCTAACATGCGATCGAACTTCAGCTTCTCCTTTTGACTTTCGCATTGCGTCCTTGCATCGACAATGACCCGGCGGAGATCATCATCATCGGGCACATCGTCTGGTTCCTCTTGATCTTCAACAGCTTCACCCGTTGCAGCATCATTGGGCACATCGTCTGGTTCCTCTTGATCTTCACCAGCTCCCCCCATTGCAGCATCACCGTATTCAGGGGCACATAGTTGTCATCGTACTCTTCTTCTTCGCCATCTTCCATCATAACCCATATTTCTCCATGCCTCGTCCAAACATTATAGTGTGGCATGAAACCCTTGTAAAGCAGGTGGGAGTGAAGGATTTTCCGGTTAGAGTAAGACATCGTATTCCCACATTTAGTGCATGGAAAACACATAAAACAATTCTGCTTGTTTGCCTCAGCTGCATCGAGAAACTCATGCACACCCTTAATGTACTCGGAGGTGTGTCTGTCACCGTACATCCATTGCCGGTTCATCTGTGTGCATTATATATAATTAAGTGTCCAAATTAATAGAAGTTCATCATCACATTAAAACCAAAGTACATACATAGTTCTCATCTAACAACATATAGCTCTCCAGAGCATCTAATTAATTAAACCATACATTGAAACTATGTAAAACATTTCAATGCAAAAACAAATGCGATCATAATCACAACCAAGGTAACAATTGATCCAACGGCATAATGATACCAAGCCTCGGTATGAATGGCATATTTTCTAATCTTTCTAATCTTCAAGCGCATTGCATCCATCTTGATCTTGTGATCATCAACGACATCCGCAACATGCAACTCCAATATCATCTTCTCCTCCTCAATTTTTTTTAATTTTTCCTTCAAGAAATTGTTTTCTTCTTCAACTAAATTTAACCTCTCGACAATAGGGTCGGTTGGAATTTCCGGTTCACATACATCCTAGATAAATAAAATCTATGTCACGTTGCTCCGCATAATTTTCATAAACAATAAATGAACCAATAGTTATAAAGATAATATATATACCACATCTGAATCATAGACAGGACGAGGGCCGACGGGGGCAGATACCAAAACCATCGCACTATATAAGATGCAATAATAAAAGTAAGAAAACAATGCAAGTATCTATGTAAACATACAAGTAAGAATATTTTTTCCTTTCAGAAAGAAGATAAGAACAAGAGGCTCACCACGGTGGTGCCGGCGATGAGCTCGGCGCGGGTGATCGACGGCGGTGAAGACGGGGACAGGGCGTGACGGACCGCTAAACCTAGACAAATATTGAGGAAAATGGAGCTTGGAGGTCGAGCTTGGAGAGGAGAAAACTTAAGTAGTGTGGCTTGGGCATTCCATCGAACACCTTGTGTGCATAGGAGGTGAGCTAGAGCACCACCAAGCCCTCTCCCCCTCGGCCAGAAAAAACAGAGCAGTGTGCTCTGCTCTTGCGCGAGGGGGTATATATAGGCACCACCATTTGTCCCGGTTGGTGGCATGAACCGGGACCAAAGGTGCCTTTGGTCCCGGTTCATGCCACCAACCGGGACCAATGATGGTGGGCCAAGAGCGAGGCCCATTGGTCCCGGTTCGTCCCACCAACCGGGACCAAAGGTCCAAACGAACCGGGACCAAGGGCCCACGTGGACCGGCCGGCCCCCTGGGCTCACTAACCGGGTCCAATGCCCCCATTGGTCCTGGTTCTGGACTGAACCGGGACTAATGGGATGACCCGGCCTGGACCTTTGCCCCCTTTCTACTAGTGAAGGTCTTTAGAGCAGGCAATGGTACCTGTTGAAGCATATATCTCGATGGTTACAGGGAGCTCCTCAGAGGAGGATTCAGAGACAGATGACCAGTCCTATATCCCACCTGAGGTGTATGCTCTAAGTTGCAATGTTTATATTTCTCATATGATGCATATGGTGTCTTGCATTGCTTAGTTTAGACATCATATGCACACTATTGAATTCTATCTACTTAGTTTAGAGATCATACATGCGAGTGCCAGCTGCTTAGTATATGAATCAATTATGTCAATTATATCATGCCATCCTGTATACTTAGACAACATGTATGTGAATTATTTCATCCCAACCTATTTTAGAAAGACATCATATAGTTTTTTCATGTCATCCTGGTTAGGTACTCATCATATGTTGAATTATGCCATTATATCCTGTTAAGTTATCCATCATATATCTAAAACTGTGTCATGCTATCCTATTTAGTTAGGCATCATATATGTGAAATTGTGTCATGCTGTCCTGTTTGGTTAGACAACATACATGTGAATTACCACATATGTCTATCATACAATGTCTGTGCGTTCAATTTCTTTTCTTGTTTATCAGCCATTTGAATTGGAGGGGGTGATGGCAGTATCTAAGGGAGCAAAAGACAGTGCTACTCGTTGATGCAGATAGAACCATGGTTGTACCGGCCCACAAACTAGCCCCACCACACATAATCGAGACTCTTCCAGATTGCACACTTACACCGTTGGGCAGAGAACCAGCTACAACCCATCTAACCGCAACCCCAGCGGATAGTAACCCACTTATAGTTGACAAAGAACCATGTCCACCATAGAGTACCCCCAGATGAGCAGTTTGTAAAGCTACTGCAGTGCCCAAAGCACGAAGACCACCACAGCTAACCCAAACTCCACGTTTAAAGCAGAAGAGCAACTGTTCTCAGGTCAGATTCCGTAGCTATGGTCCATACTCCTTTGCTGTTGCATCACTGTATTTACTCATACCAACTACTTTCGAATTTGAAGGATCCAATTGAAACTCCAATGGCGTAACAGGTATGTTTTAAACCTATTTCTTTAACTGGATTGCTGTTCTAACTTCTTGCTCTATGTTCATTTCAGTTTAAGTTGCATAAACAGTTATGTTCTCATGTGATGCACATTACAAGTGCGGCCAATGTTGTGTAGTTTCTCACACTTATATTCTATCTATGCTGCTGTGTCTTAAAAATATATGAGTTGAACTGTGTCTCTATCTTGATTAGGGAACATAAACTAGAATGATATGGACAATACAGTGACCATAGTACATAGATATATGTTTGTTTCATGTTGTTATCCTGTCCACCTTACTACTGAACCGCTTTACCAAAATGAGTTCCGTATACTACAAGCTAAACCTGTGATGTGTCTGCTTGTTTCTCTTGTAGTATGCAAACAGAATATTGGAGAAGAGCACCCCACTATGCAATGGTAGAGAAAGTAATCCAGATAAGGTTCAAGATAGTGAGACAACCCTGTTAGTCTCCAAGAAAGGTGATAAAAATGATCTTGTAGACAGTGAGAAAACCCCACAGTCCTGCGTTGATGTAGTGTTCGAGTTACTGGCCAGTACCGCTGGCACAAGCTCTTCGAACTCGCTGCCTGAATCACTTAGGCTTCTTCAGTCTCAGCTACAAGCTGAAAGGCATCAGTCAGCTGTGCTGCGGCAAGAAGCCGAAGGACCGAGGAAGTCCCTGCAGAATTCAGATGTGTACTTTCTTGTGCAACAGCAAGCGCTGGAGGATTTAAGCGCCAAACAAGAGAAAGTTAATAAGCTTGCTAAGCATCTTGCCAGCATTATGGGTACCCAGGATATTGTTTCTTGAGCTCTTCTGAAGTGATTTCAGTTCTGGACTTGTTTTGCTGTGGCGTTTATATGCTGTTGTGTTCCCTATATTTGCACTGGTGGCGAACTTCGATGCCTAGTGGATGTAATATGTGTAATAGCCGTGATATCCTTGCATAAGTTGCTTGCTTATTTATTTCCTTGTTCTATTGTTTATTTGTTTGCTTGTAGTCAGTGCAGTTCTTTTTCCGCGGTTTGCTAGTGGTTGCAATAACCTATTTTTTAAAACTAGGCCACAATAACCATGGGCTAATATTTACTGTAGTGACACTGGGCCCCCTACGGTCCGTAGAAACAGTGGGCCTTCTACGGGCCGTAGAAACAGTAGGCCTTCTACGGGCCGTAGAAACAATGGGCTTTCTATGGGCCGTAGAAACAATGGACCTTCTACGGGCCGTATCATCAATGGGCCTTATACAGATCGTATGATCGATTGGCCAAACATGGGCCAATAACAGGCCGCATTATGGCCGTAAATGGGCTAGAGTTGGAATTGTCCGTTCATGGGCCGACCATAACGGGCCATCGTTAATAGGCCGTATTTGATGACGCTATGAAAACGGCCCAACGAATTAACGGACCACAAACGGGCCGACTGTAACCACGGGCTGAATTTGGCCCACAAGCAGAAAATGACAGTAACGGGCCGTAAGTAAACGAATGCTGGAAATGAGCCCAAGAATAAATGGGCTCTGAGAAGGCCGAAAGATAACATGGGCTGGAAACGGCCCAACGGAATAACGGGCCGTTAATGGGTATAAAGTGATACACTGTCCATTACGGGCCAGTTTCACCACGGGCCGTTAATGGGTGTAAAGTGATAGACTGTTCATTACGGGCCAGTTTCACCACGGGCCATTAGTAGGCCAAGAGTTACATAGGGCCTCATATGGGGCGAAAGACGTCATGGGCCATACATGGGCCAGAAGTGAAAACAGGCTGGAATCATATTGGATGGCCTAGATGACGCTACTAGGCCTAATTTGGATAGGGCGTAACGGGCCTTGGGTTAGCGGGCTGTAAATGGGCTATATGCGAACAGGCCGTTAACAGGCTTTCCATGGGCCGGCCCGCCACCTTTTGACCAAGTCAAACGGGCTGGTCTTTTCACAGGAATGGGCCTCTGTTGGGCCGTGCCGCGTGTCGACGTATCATAGGCGCCTATCTGACCCATTGACAAGCTGACACGTGTTTCGTCCGGCCAATAAGAATTTTACATGTGGAAATTTCCCATTGGTCGGGGTTGTTAATGGGTTATCGGATCCAAAACCCGACCCGATAGCTTAACGGCGTTCCGTTAGGGTGGATGCCACGTGTCGGTCACCCTTGATGAAAGCACTTCTGTGATGCGCGATTTATCGTCATGGAAGTGGACACTTCCGTGATGATAATTTTGGTAATGTCCTGGAACACTTTTACGACAACACATGTATAACTATCTTGATTCTGTCATAAATTTGTCATGGATATACATGCATGACAAAAAACGCGACCTACTGTGACAAACACATATCATCACGGAAGTGTATTTTTTTTGTAGTGAGACCTCGCAGCCAAGCCAAACCTAACATCTAAGACCTGACATCCCAACCAGGACGCCTGCCGGGTATGGGGTACCCACCAGTCCGGCGCACTCCTCAACCTCGACGCCTGCCGGGGATGAGGCCGGCGCAGCCACCTGCCACCAATCCATCTTTAGTGCTATACTGCTGCATGTACCTTGCCCGGTCTAGCTGTCGTCGACACTACCACGATGCCAAACAACGCCACCATCCTGCGCTTGTCCATCATCACACGCCCACCGGCGAGACCCATTGCTCCATGCCGCTGAGACCCGCCGTTGTCGACGTGTTAAATACCACACCGCTCCTCCTCTTGTCCCCTCCAGCCAACACTTGCTCCAAAATGATGCCCCCAGGAGGGAGAACGGCATCGAAACGTCGCCATCGTCCGATCGGGTAGATCCAGATCTAGGGTTTCACCCGGAACCTTCCAATCAGGTTGACGTGACTTGCAACGACGATGCCTCGAGAAGGGAACGATGTTCGAGATGCCGCCATCGTCCGCCATGACCACAGTCAGGCGCGATTTACACCGGAAGCCACGGCGTCCCGATCTCGTGGTTGGCTGGAACGGAGCCCTCCGCCGAACCGGTAATGCCGCCGCCGATCCGGTCCTACCGCCGTGCGATGCCCCCGATGAAGATCCCGATCGAGATTGAAGACGACCTCGACCGAAACCCCGCCACCAGTGCCTCCGCACCGTACCACCTCCTCCTAGCCCAGTCGCCGCTGGATCCAGCCGTCCCTGCCTCCGGGAGACCAGCCAGATGAGGCGCCCCTTGTCCCCGAACAGACGACCTGCGCCGCCGCCACGAGGACTAGAGGAAGGAGGGAGTGCCCCGCCACCGCCTGCGCCGCACGGGCTTCGCCCAGCGGGCGCACTCCGGCGGCGGCAAGGGGAAGGAGATGTTGACGAGGCGGCGGTGGCGGCGGCCGATTTAGATCTCCCGAGATGCACGCGCGGGGCGAGCCGCGGGAGCGGGGAGGAGCGGGGGAGGTTCCATCCGCCAGTGTTGCTTTGGTATCCAGTTAATTCAAACCGAGTGCTTTGCTCTTGCTTGGCTTCTAGTATGTTCTGCTACTGGCTCAGGCAAGGCATCAGGTTCAATCACCAAGAAAGAAAAAGTGATCCACCTTGAGTGCTTTTGCTTTTGTTGGAATGGTTTGAAGGAAGGGATCATTAGTTAGCCCCATGTCCAAGTAAACAAAGATGTGCATCTTCATCTCTTCTCTCTTCTAGCCAGCACCAAAGCCTTCTTCACGATTAGACTTATGCGGCTAATTCTTGCTTCAAAGCAAAGAAATTCCATGCCGAGTTTGCCTCATTCACCAATCTGCTGAATATTTTGTTCTGCTCTATTCTTACTCTTCTTCGCACCGAGAGGAAGCTTGTCTTGGTCCGCTTATGTTCGTCGTTTGATCCTGTGGAGTTACCGGCCCATCGTATCCAGGTATGTATTCGATCTCAATGTTCTACACTTCTGGATCTATAACACATTGGGCGTTATGTGATAATCTTGTATTATCTTGATATTGCAGGTGTAGCAGGCTAGCAGCAACAAGGTTTTCACTTGGTGATTGGCTGATAATCTTCGACGGTCTATTTGATTGATTCTAGCTTGCACTCAGCCTTGCGTGATCTTAAAAGCCGGGAGATGGACTGATCATCATAGCAAATCGCTTCTTCGAGATGCATGATCACTTCATATTGATTCTTACTATTGATGGTTTTTCCTAGTTGGAAAAGTAAGTTTGTGAGGTAATGACTTGCAATCAACTTAACTATCATTACTACAACCGAATAAATTAGTTTTCATGATTTCTAGGCTAGCATTAGGGCTACTCATCAAGAGGATAGATCAGAAAAACAAAAATTTGGCTGGATGATCAATCTATCTGTTGTAACATAACAGTAGAAATATAACTCGATGCAATATTTTCTGTGATTCGATCGATATGTAGACTGCTATGCAGCTGCCATTGAATGGCGCCCTTAACTGGGCCAGACAAACCAATAAATATTTTTGCATGAAAAACTGAAACACATGTAAATTTGCAAGCACAAAAAATAAATTAAAAGATTCAGTGTCAGCTCAGGAACTTAGTCCTCGATACATGGCGCTACTCAAGGTGCTGAATCAGTTTGTACGTTACATACATAGCTTTCATTATGTAAAATCTATTCTAAATGTAAATAGAAACTCAGTAGAAATATCTTCTAGTGTATCTATAGAGCCTTGTCTCATTTTTGAAAGGATGCTGAGATACCTTTGTGCATTCATTTTCAGCTTCCAGTTTCTGCCATTCTCAGAATCAAGTCACTGTGGTGTTTTTGTTTGATTTCCCTTGCCGAGTTTCTCTGATCCATGGCGGCCATTCTTGAATCTTTGCTTGGATCATGTGCCAGTAAATTGCAAAATATCATTACAGATGAGGCCATACTAATCCTTGGGGTGGAAGAAGAGCTCAGAGAAGTCCTGCGACGAGTAGAACTGATAAAATGTTGCATATATGAAGCTGAGAAAAGGAGGACAAAAGAGCTAGCCATAAACAATTGGCTTGGCCTATTGAGAGATGTCATATATGATGTTGATGAAATCCTAGATGTGGCTAGATGTAAAGGAAGCAAGCTACTTCCTGTTGATCCTTCTTCATCATCAAGCAAATCAGCCACATGTAAAGGCTTTTCAATTTCCTCTTGCTTTTGTAACTTCTGGTCACGTCGTGATGTTGCTGTTCGGATTAGAAGCCTCAACAACAAGATTGAGAACATTGCAAATGACAAGATATTCTTCACATTCAACACTAGTATACAACCTACTAGAAATGGTCCAACATCCAAACTGATAAGAAGCTCCAACCTTGTTGAGCCCAACCTTGTGGGGATGGAGATGATACATTCTTGCAGGAAGTTGGTGGACTTAGTGCTTGCGCACAAGGAAAGTAAGTCTTAGAAGCTTGGTATTGTTGGAACAGGAGGAGTTGGTAAGACAACACTAGCTCAAAAAATATACAATGATCAGAAAGTAAAAGGAAGCTTCAAGTTGCATGCATGGATTTGTGTTTCACAAGACTACAATCAAATAACTCTTCTTAAAGAGGTTCTCCGGAATATTGGTGTGCATCATGCGCAAGGTGAAACCATAACAGAGCTGCAGAGGAAGCTTGCAGAAACAATTGAAGGGAAGAGTTTCTTTCTGGTTCTAGATGATGTCTGGCATTCCAATGTATGGATGGATCTATTAAGGCCTGCATTACATGAAACAACATCCGGAGTAATATTGGTAACCACACGAGATGATCAAATTACAAGGAGAATAGGTGTATACCATACCCACCAAGTTGATCTCATGTCAGTAGAGGTGGGATGGGAGCTACTTTGGAAGAGCATGAACATTGATGAAGAGAAAGAAGTGCAGAATTTGAGAAACACGGGAATTGGAATTGTTCATAAATGTGGCAGCCTCCCTCTTGCAATCAAGGTTGCCGCTAGTTCTTTGGCAAGCAGAGATCTAACGGAGAATGAGTGGAAAAAGTATTTGGGCAGATATGTTGGCTCTCAGAGCATGCTCTTGGATGAAATAGAAGAAGCTTTGTATCTAAGCTATGATGAGTTAACACATCGTCTGAAGCAGTGTTTCCTATATTGTGCTCTGTATGCTGAAGATTCTATCATTCACCGTAATCAAGTTACCCGGTTATGGATTGCTGAAGGCTTCATCGAGGAGCAGCAAGGCCAACTACTAGAAGACATAGCAGAAGAGTACTACTATGGGCTAATACATCGAAATCTCCTCCAGCCAGATATTACAAGTTTTGACCAGGCTGAATGCAAAATGCATGACCACTTAAGACAGCTTGCTTTAAATATATCAAGAGAAGAATGTTTTGTTGGAGATGTTGAATCATTAAGGGGTGAAAATATGTCAAAACTGCGACGTGTTGCCTAGCAAGGATAAGGTGGATGTTAAGGTCAGGACTTTCCTAACTGTTAAGGGTCCACAGAGAATTGAGGATACACTGTTCAAGAGATTTCTCCTCCTTCATGTTTTAGTACTGAATTACTCACTTGTGCAAAGCATTCCGGACTATATAGGAAAAATAATACATCTACGCCTACTGAATCTAGATTATACTGTCATATCTTGTCTTCTGAAATCCATTGGCTCCCTAAAGAACCTTCAAGTACTGAGCTTGAGATGGTGTTACTATTTGCATGGTCTTCCTTCAGCAATGACACTGTTGAGCCGTTTAAGATGTCTTGACCTTTTTGGCACAGAAATAAATCGAGTTCCACGAGGGATAGGGAAACTGGAGCTCCTCACTTATTTAGGAAATTATCTTGTTGGTGATGGAAGTTATAATGCTGTTATACAAGATGGATGGAAGATCGAAGAGTTGTCTTCTTTCTCGCAGATGAGGCATCTTCACCTTGTTAAATTGGAAAGAGCAGCTCACTGCAATACAAATACAGTGCTTACAGGCAAAAGACATCTAAAAAAACTAGTACTAGAATGGACTAAATGTGGAGGAGGGTCATATTCAGAAGAATATGTTAGCAATCCGAGAAGATCTTTGAGCAGCTAATACCTCCGCATAACCTGGAAGACCTATTTATCTTACGATTCTTCGGTCAGCGGTATCCTACCTTTTTTTTTGGAAAAGGGGTGATTCCCCAGCCTCTGCATCAGAAAGATGCATACGGCCATCTTATTAACCAAATAAAGTAGTGCCAACATGGTTCCAAAGGTCTCCAAAAGTAATAAAAAGCACATACAGCTCACATAGAGCCAATAGGGGCTAGAGACACCAACTAGCCAAGAAAAGACGCCACAACCGGCTGGCTAAAACTAGATAGGGAAACTAAATGCCTATCCTATTACATGACCGCCATCCAAACCGGTTGAAGATATCCCGAGCTACCATCTCCCAGCGGAAAGACCCAGTAACCAAATGCTCTCTGGCCTCTGTCTGGGTGAGTAGCGACCACGAACGGATCAGTGCCGTAGTTCGGAATATGACCTGCAAAAAATGTATACATGATATTCTGTTAAAAACCAAATCATTTCTGCAAGTCCAGATAGTCCACAGCAAATCACAAACTCCAATCCGAATATGTCTCGCTAAGTCAGGCTCAATCCCATTAAGCCATGTCCCAAATAACGCATAAACAGAGTTCGGTGGATTGATACTAAAAGCAATGTGGACCGTCTGCCAAAGTACCTTGGCCAACGGGCAATCAAAAAAGAGGTGTTTGATAGTCTCATCCCGATCGCAGAAACTACACCTAGTAGGTCCTGTCCAATTACGCTTTATCAGGTTGTCCTTAGTTAAAATAACTTGTTTATGGACAAACCACATAAACACTTTTATTTTCAAAGGAACTTTGACATCCCAAACATGCTTGGACGTAGGAATGGAGTTCGAATTAATAACATCAATATACATTGATTTAACCGTAAATACTCCAGACTTAGTCAATTTCCAGCGTAATTCATCGGGTTGTTGTGAAAGCTGGACTTCCATCAATCTCCTAACTAGATGGAGCCATTCTTCCCAACGATTGCCTGCTAGCGTTCGTCGGAACTAAATATTAATGGGGGTAGATTGAAAGACCGATGCAACGAACACCTCACGTCGTTGAACAATACGGTATAAAGACGGATATTGGATGGCCAAGGGTGTCTCGCCAAGCCAAGTATCCTCCCAGAAACATGTACTCATGTTGTTTCCAATAACAAACTTCGTCCTATTAAACAATGACTATTTGACTTTCATCAAGCCTTTCCAGAAAGGCGAATTGGTCGGCCTGACAGTAACCTAGGACAAAGTTTTTGTCTGGAGGTACTTGCTGCGAAGGATTTGAGCTCACATAGCATCATTCTCCAATGAGAGCTTCCACAGCCATTTGCTAAGAAGGCATTTATTCTTAACTTCTAGATTCTCAATACCTAGACCCCCTTGGTCTTTCGGTCTACAGATGATATCCCATTTAGCAAGTCGATATTTTCTTTTAAGCTCATCACCCTGCCAAAAGAAACGCGATCGATAGAAGTCCAGTCTCTTCCTAACACCAACTGGGACCTCAAAGAACGATAGGAGAAACATTGGCATACTCGTGAGCACCGAATTAATCAGGATTAATCGACCTCCGTATGACATGAGCTTACCCTTCCAACAACTCATTTTCTTCTCAAATCGGTCCTCGATGCACTTCCACTCTCTGTTTGTCAGCCTATGATGGTGGATTGGAATCCCCAGGTAAGAGAAGGGTAACTCTCCCAACTCACATCCAAACAATTGCCTATAAGCCTCCTGTTCATCTTTGGCCCTACCAAAACAGAACAGCTCGCTCTTATGAAAGTTAATCTTTAACCCGGTCAATTGTTCAAATAGGCATAACACAAGCTTCATATTTCTCGCCTTGGCCAAGTCATGCTCCAGAAAGATGATTGTATCATCAGCGTACTGAAGGATGGATACACCTCCATCAATGAGATGAGGTACCAATCCACCTACTTGACCATTTTCCTTAGCCCTTCCTATCAAAATTGCTAACATATCCACCACAATGTTAAACAAGATAGGGGACATCGGATCTCCTTGTCTTAGGCCTTTATGTGTCTGGAAGTAATGACCTATGTCATCATTAACTTTAATTCCCACACTACCTTTTTGTGTAAATGATTCAACCTGTCGGCGCCAGGCTTCATCAAAACCTTTCATACGCAATGACTGTTGGAGGAATGGCCATTTGACCTTATCGTACGCTTTCTCGAAATCCACCTTAAAAATTACTCCATCTAATTTTTTGGAATGGATTTCATGGAGTGTTTCATGCAGGACGACCATCCCTTCAAGGATGTTTCTGTCCGGCATGAAAGCAGTTTGAGACTGTTGCACCATAGAATGCGCAATCTGTGTGAGTCTGTTAGTCCCGACCTTGGTGAAAATTTTGAAACTAACATTGAGGAGACAGATCGGCCTGAATTGCTCAATTCTCACCACATCCGTCTTCTTGGGAAGCAGTGTGATAGTCCCAAAATTCAAGTGAAATAATTGAAGTTGTCCAGAGAACAGATCATGGAACATAGGTAGTAAATCCCCCTTAATAATGTGCCAGCACTTTTTATAGAACTCTGCCGGGAATCCATCCGGTCCGGGAGCCTTATTGTTTTTCATCTGTGCAATAGCATCAAACACCTCCTTCTCCGAGAACGGGGCAACCAGAATATCATTATCGGCAGCCGATAGCTGAGGCACATCCTCAGTCCTGGACTCATCGAGGGACACACAATTATCCTCCGGAGGTCCAAATAACTGCTTATAATAGTCGGTAATATATGTTTTTAGGTTATCCTGACCTAAAATAGTACCCTCGTCTTGCTCAAGCTGAAAGATACGCTTCTTTCTGTGCTTGCCATTAGCTATCAAATGGAAGAACTGAGTATTCACGTCCCCTTGGACCACTTTGCGGACTTTAGCACCCAAAGCCCACTTCAATTCTTCTTCGCGGAGCAGTTCTTTCAACCTCTTCTCCGCCTCATTTTTAACCTGGAGCTCAGCTGGCGATAAAATATTGGATTCGGCCTGTATGTCCAGGGCCTGTATAAGAGTAAGGAGTCTATCCTTTTCAATTTTATACACACCACTGAGGTGCTTAGCCCAACCCCGCAAGAAACTCCTCAAATGCCTAATCTTATTCTGCCAACGCTCTATCGCAGTCTTGCCTCCTACACCTCTATCCCATTCCCTAGCAATCAAGTCCAAGAACCCCTCACGTTCAAACCATGACATCTCAAAGGAGAAGGTGTTCTTGTTACCCACATGGTTCGGCTCACCTGAGTCCACGAACAATGGGGTGTGATCAGATAATCCCCTCGAAAGAGCTTGCACCGTGACCAGAGGGAACTTTTGTTCCCACTCCACGCTCGCAAGAACTCGATCAAGTTTCTCATAGGTTGGGTTTGGCAGAGCATTAGCCCAGGTGAACTTTCTACCAGAAAGCTCTATCTCTCTCAGATCCAAGCTTTCAATAATGGTATCGAACATAAACGACCATCTGCTGTCAAAGTTATCATTGTTCTTCTCCTCTCTCCTCCTGATGATATTGAAATCACCTCCAACTAAAATTGGAAGTTGTTCTGACCCACAGATTCGAACTAGGTCCGCCAGAAACTCCGCTTTAAGCTCGGGCTGTGCGGCACCATACACCGCCACCAAAGCCCAGTTAAAACCATCTATCCTAGACCTGACTCGAAACTTCACCGTGAAGTCGCCCATCACTACACTTCGGACTTCAAGCGAATCGCATCTCACACCTAGTAAGATACCACCCAATCTTCCTCGCGGAGGGAGGCAATGCCAATCAAAATCAATACCACCCACCAGAGAAGAGAGAAACTGGGGTGCAAAGTTATCTCTACCCGTCTCCGATAGAGCAACAAAATCTAACCTCTGCTCTAAAGCTGCCTCAGCAAGGAATCTTCTTTTAGCCAAGTCCTTCAGACCTCTGCTATTCCAAAAAATTCCTCTCATAATTCATCATGGAATTTTTTAGTGGTACGAATCCTAGCACTCCTACGAACTGCAGAATCGGGATAGATCTTCCGCTTCCACTTACGCTTAGGTTTACTAAGCTCTGTCGCCCGGTCCTCATAACCGGGTTCACATATATTACTATCATCATTCTCTAGGGGTATATCATCTTCCTTAGAGTCATGATTGGGGGGTGCTAGATCCGCACATAGATTATCGAGCACTCTAACCCCTAACGCATCAATCTCATCATCATTCATTGGTTTAACTGCTGCAAGATTACGAATAGTCTCTAAGGCACGTTCCGCCTCCAAATCTAATAAATCATTCACCGAATTGGTAATCTCACTATCCGTATCACCTAGTGAAACTCCTAATTGGTTTGCATTATTTATAATCTCCTCATTAGAAAAATGCAATAAGGAATTAGATAAGTTGACGGACATACCAGAAGACAAAGCAGCCTCCTGAAGCTTGGCCGCCCTCATAGCGCACTGCTGCTGCATATCATCCACCTCATGGATATCGAGGATGCGAGCACTCATCCGTCTCCCCTCGGCGATAGGGTCCGGGATCCCGCCAAACGCGACAACCTCCTTCCTAGTAAAACCTGGCTCAGAGTCCCTCAAAGGGTCTACCGAGGTTACCAGAGAAGGCGTCTGCGGGCTCCCGATCCCCTCAGACGGGAGTCCCACACTAGGGACCCCGGTCATGGGTAGGAGCGAAGAGGAGATGACGGGGGCCGCCTGCCCGCGCTCTCCTCCCACCCCAGCCGTCGGCTCAGACGGAGGAGCCATCGGCGAGGGAGAAACGGTCCTCCTAATCGTCGTGGGCGAAGGAGGAGCCAGGGCCTCCTGCCACAGCACCCCTCCCAACGCAGATGCTGCCGCGGTGGTAACCGCCACCATCGGAGTAGCAGGAGCCGAGACCGCCTGCCTCGGGCTCCCGCTCCCAGCACCGGCCGACCCCCTCGGGGCCGGCGTCACCGACGCCACCGAGATCGGGATGGGGATGGGAGAATGCGAGGCCACCTGCCCCGAACCTCCTCCCCCACGACCCATCCCGCCCGCAGTCGCCAACACCGGAGTCGCGTCCACGTGAGGCGCCAGGACAAGAGAAGCACCCTCCGGCCTCCTCTCCGTAGCTCCGACCAAAGAACTTGCCGGCCGTCCAACAAACAAACCAGCATCCCCCTCGAACTCCAACGGAGGGAGCGTGTGCTCAAGAGAATCATCAGAATCTACCCGGTCACTCCATAGCCTGGGAGGTGCCGAGGCTGGCTCAAAGGACCCAAAACGCAGAGTAGTCATGGGCACCGCTGGTGATGCTGCGGGCTCAACCCCGGTCCCATCCCCAGGCAACTGAGTAGCTGGATGAGAACCATTAGACCCCTCGTGTGTGGGCTCATCTGACGATGCCCCCTTGGCCCCCGCATTGCCATCACTGTCTTGCATGTCAACTTCGTTACCATTAACCACATCAGCAAATAAATCAGTGTCCTCAAACTTGATCTCTAGTGGGAACACCTCTCCCCTATAGGTCCAGTTGACCTTATCAGGTACGAACTCAATATCCAGAACACTCAGTGTCCAGTTGACCTCTCTAGCGGTATCCTACCTGGTTTGCTACCGCCTGTTTGTCTTCATTAGTTGTCTTCATTAGTACACTTGAGACTCGTGAATGTACGATCATGTGTGCACCTTCCACCAATCGGGCAGCTACCAAACTTGAAATATCTTAGAGTTGATGGAGCACATGCAGTTACCAAGGTTGGGCCAGAATTTGTTGGCTGCAAGAAGGGTGATCTTGTATGTAATGAGTTGGTTGCTTTCCCTATACTTGAACACCTGATCTTCATGGATATGCCCAACTGGGAGGCGTGGTCCTTTTTTGATAAAGAAGTTGCTGCTGATGAACGGGGAGACGATGGAGCTGCTGATATTCGAAAAGCGGATGCCCCATCTGCAAGGCTGCGACTGCTGCCTCGTTTGGTGAAATTGTTCCTCCATGGCTGCCCGAAGCTGAGGGATCTCCCGCGGCAGCTTGGAAAAGATACGGCCTGTTTGAAGGAGGTCAATTTAAGAGGACTAAACAACTTGAAGGCCGTGGAGGATCACCCAGTGCTCTCCGAGGTCCTTATTATTGGCGATTGTGAAGGCCTGGAGAGGATCTGCAACCTCCCTCAAGTGACAAACCTGCAAGTACGTGGTTGTCTGAACTTAAGCCATGTAGAGGGGCTGGGCAGCTTGCAGGAGTTGTCGCTGGGCGAGGATATGCAAGAGGTTTCTTCCCGCTGGGTGCCTGGGCTTCAAGAGCAGCACCGGCAACTTCATGGCGAAGACCTGGATATCTACACATGGACCCGTTAGATGTCACAAGGTATATTTGAACACCACAAACTGATTCTATATTTAGTATTTGTGTCATTGATTCTTTTAGCAGCCATGATTCACTTTCTCACAATTCAATTTTCTACCTCAGTAGATTCATGCACAAATTGCATCTTTGTTCAGCTGTATGCCACCATATATGCTTACGTAACCAAAATGCCTGAACCTTGTACACATTCCAAAACTGGTAGATGTCCATTGGCTGCAGAGTTCAAACATACAAGTTGTTAAGTGCCATATGATTTGGCTCTAAATTGCTCATGTGCTTTCCTTCCTTAACTAATATGCATTGGAGACCCATGTTGTTGCTTACATTATCATAAATCTTCCTCTTAGAGTTGATGCTATCGGTGAATGGTGGAAGGCGGCGACAAGTAATTGTTCAAGGAGACATATATACACGCGGGATGACCGGATGAGGGTGAAGTAAAAGGGGCAAGCTCTGTTTCCCTGCAATGGAGACTTACTAGTGCAGTGCTCTTCAGTGGTACTACTATCTTTTTCTTTTTGAACTAAATTATTGTGTGATGAAGATTGATGATACTCTATTGACGTTTTATCGGCGTTTTAATTACTTACGGAAACGTACTCCACTGCACTGCACTGCACTCTGGTTTAAGCTAAGTGGCTGATCTGTTTTTGGCTACTGTTAGGCAGGCTCAGTGTCCGTTTAGTTTAGTTGGGAAGAACTGGATATAGTATTTGGTTAATGCACCGTTGTATGTAATCAAACTGAAGCGAGGTGCATCTCGTGTATGTAGTATTTTTTTTACTCCCATGCTGCATGGATTAGATGTAATCAAAACTTAAATCTTGTGTGTGAGACTAATAAGGTTACTGCACTCATGGATGGACTGCAATCAACACAGGTTTTATTTTCAGAGGACACGGTTCAGTTTGCAACTGTCTGAGCACACTGAGCAAAGCCCGCCATCGCCCCAAGCCGACCGATGGTGTTTATGTGTAATTGTGTATGCGTATGCGTGAAAATTTATTTATCTGCTGCACACTGTACCTACGTGCGTGACACGGTTTCATTCTTTGTATGTAACCTCCATGATTTTCATTCTTTGTTTGGGGGTTCGCCGCACAGAACGTGTGTAACCTGTATGTATCGCCACACCTGTGTGTGTAAAATGGTGAAGGAAATCGTAGGCGTCTGATGGACGACGAAGATGATGCCGACCTGACACGGCTGCAGAATAAACACGGCACGAACATGTGCGGTGCGGCGAAGGTTGCTGTTGCTGAGCTCCAGGAGCAAAATCCTGCGCCAGAGCTCTTGAACTTGAGCAAGGGGAGGCCTTTGACGACGACGGAGGCGCCCAAGTACGTTCTGAAGCAGCTATCTTGTCCAGGGAGAAGCGTGAGCTCTCAGAAAGACACAAGCTCTGTTCTCTGCAAATGCAATGATGCTCTTCAGTACTATCTTTTCTGAACTCAATTAAGTGTCTGCTGTGATGCAGATGGATGCATCTTATACGCATCTTAGTTGAGTACAAATGCAGGATGGCCGTTTAGTAGGAAGGAAATGATTATATTAGATTTATTACCCCTTTTTTTTGCATGGAAGATTAATTAGACTGTTTGCCTGCAAATGTACACCCTCTGTTCCTAAATATAAGATGTTTTTGCAGTTCAATTTAAACTGGAAAAACGTCTTACGTTTAGAAATAGAGGTGGTATTGTTGCACTACAGTTTCTATGCAAACTACTGCAGCTGGCTCCTGTATTACTCAAAACATCATTCCTCTGTTTTTAATTGTTTTGTTCAAAAACACTTGCATTTAATTGGTTCTGGGATCAATACTTTGGTTTCAAACAAACTGTTGCCTATTTGTGGCATGAGCTAACCGGATTCATGTTTGCTGACACACAATAATATAATAAAAACTTGCACTTAGAATTTAACGGCGGCCTTCATAAATGTCAATAAATTATCACCAAAATATAGAGCAGGTCACACGTATTAATTCGTGAATATAATTTATATTGGTCCAAACTTAATCTATTCATCATTGGCACCAACAATTGCTACCGGTGGTCACTAAAACATCAATGACAATAAGCAACCAGTGGGCAGCTTGCCAATCTCTTTCAGAAGACTATTCCAGCTGGCCGCCTTTAAAGACCATGCTGCGTGGCCACAAACGCAAGCAGAGGAGGGCCAAGATACTCACAAAACAATATCCCTCTATTTCTAATTGTTGTATTTAAATGCGTTAAATTGGTTAGGGATTAATACTTGCATTTCAACAAAAAAATTGCCTCCCTAAAAAGAATTGTTCTTATTTATGGAATGACCTAACCTGATTCATGTGTGCTGACAAAAAAAATTGAAAACATGAACTCAGAATTTAACAGTGGCCTCCATAAGTCTCAAAGAATTATCGTCGAAATACAGTACAGGCCACACGAATTAATTCATGAATATAATTTATATTGACCCAGACTTAATCAATTCAACGGCACCGACGAATGCTACTAGTCGATAAAATATCAATGACAATAAGCAGCCAGTGGGCAGCTCACCAATCTCTTTCAGAAGACTATTCCAGCTGCCGCATTTAAAGACCGTGTTGTGTGGCCACAAGCGCAAGCAGAGGAGGGCCAAAATACTGACTTGTATTTATCATCTACTGGCTCTAGTATGCTTCTGCTATCCATCCAGGCAAGGCATCACAAAATCTCAGAAATCTGAAGATTTCGTTCATTCCCTTCTTCTGCAACTGCAAGCAGAGGAGTTTTATCTTGATCACTGTTGATTGAAGTAATCCTGTATTCAGGTATATATATTCAGTTTCTTTTTTTTTGACAACCAGAACTTTTCCATTCAGTTTAGCTATCTGTTTTGTTCAATAGTTGGTCGATCATCTTGTATCATCTATTGCAGGTGTAGCAGCATGGTTTTCTCCTGCTGATTGGCCGATAATCTTCTTTTATCTATTTTCTTTATAGCTTGCGCTCTGCCTCGCGAGATCTTGAAACTATCGATAGGCTGGAAGACTGGTTCTAAGGTAAGACTTGATGCCGTACCTCAGAGAGCTTCAGACCTTAGTTTCATAACTACATGGGAATAAATTATGATGATTTATAGGCTAGCATATCGGAAAACGATTAGAGTTAAGATGGATTTGACAACCACAAATAATTAGCTGGTTGATCAGTCTGTATCTAACTGTATGTTGTAACTCAATGCAACATTTTCAGTAGTAGTTTGGTGTGGAGGCCACCATCTCATGGCCCTTTAACTGACCAAAAAAAACCAGCAAACCATGTAAATTGACAACCGAAATTTTTGAAAGGGAAGAATGCCAAATGATTAAGAATTTAGACCTCAATAAAGTTTTTTCTATGCAAACTGCTGCACGTATCCTCAGTCACAACTGGCTCCCTGTATAACATAAAACATTATCCCTCTATTTTTAATTGTTATATTTTAGAAGACTTACATTTAATAATTTTTGGGATCAATACTTGCGTTTCAACGGAACTGTCGTATTTGTGGCATGATCTAACTCGATTCATGTTTGCTCACACAAAATAAAAATAAAAAGATGAACTTATAATTCTACGGCGGCGTGCGTAAGTGTCAATAAACTATCACCAAAATGTAGTTCACACAAATTAAATTCATGAATGTACTTTATATGGGCCAAACTTAGTCTATTCATTACTGGCACCGCCAATGCTATTGGTCAATTAAAAGAGCAATGACAATAAACAGCCAATAGGCAGCTTGCCAACCTCTTTTAAGAAGACAATTCCAGCTGGCCGCCTTTGTAGACTGCGGTGCGTGGCCACAAAAAGAAATCAGAGGAGGGTAGTTAGCTGTCCTTTGCTCTTGACTGGTTTGTTCCTGCAACTGCAAGCAGATGAAGTTTCTGTCTTGATCCCGGTTGATTGAAATGACCGTCAGTAGCTTCTCAGTTTAGCTACCCTCCATATCCAGGCACATGTATATTCAGTTTAGTTACCTGCACTTCTGGTACTCCTTTGTTTTGTTCACTAGTTGGTCAATAATCTTGTATCACCCATTGCAGGTGCAGCAGCATGGTTTCCCCCTGGTAATTGACTGATAATTTTCTGTTATCTATTGCGATTCTTAGCTTGCACTCAGCCTTGCGAGATCTTTAAAACTATAGATGGGCTAGAAGACTGCAGGTTTATAAGGTAAAAACTTGCTACCGTACTTTACAGAGCTTGCGACTTTGGTTTCAAGACTACAGTGGAATAAATTATGATGATTGATAGGCTAGCATGTATGAAACCAATTAGAGTTAAGATGAATAAGGCAAACACAAATAAATAGCTGGATGATTTATCTGTATCAATGTATGTAGTAACTAAATGCAACTTCTTTAGTAGCAGCAGCAATGTATTATCTTTATATTGCAGGTGTAGCAGCAGCAATGGTATTCTCTTAGCGATTGACCGGTGATCTTCTATTCTCTGTTTTCCTATTAGCTTGCGTTCTCAGCCTTGTGAGGTTTTAAAAATAGGAATTGGATGACCATAGGAGCGAATTGCATCTTCAAGATGAGCTCTATTGGTTCTTACTATCGACAGTTTTTCCTTCTTGGAAGAGTAGTTCGTAAGATAAAGACTTGCTATCGTACTTTCATAACTAAGATGGAATAAATTATCATATATTCTAGGCTAGCATATGGGAAACCGATCAGGAATAAGATGGGTCAGACAAACAAATATATGGCTTCTATGCACTACTTGTTGTTGTTTTTTTACAAAAGGGGAGCACCTCGGCCTCTGCATCACACGATGCACACAGCCATATGCACCACTTGTTGTTATTAACTCAATGCAACATTTTCCATGGTTCAGTATGTATGCCTCTATGCAGCTGCCATTTAGTGACCCAAGCAAACTAGTAAACCATTTTAAGAAGCAGAATTAAAACACATGTAAATTTGCAAGCACAAAGAAAGAAATGCCAGAGTGCCAGCCCAGGGATTCAGACCTCAATATGTGGCCCTATTCAGGGTAATGTATCTGTAGTTGTACATATGCACTCTTTTATACCGGTATAGATTTTGGAGACTTGTCTCATTTGGAAAGCATGCTGACACATATTGTGCATTCATTTCCAGCCTCCAGTTTCCAGTCACTGAAGCAAGTCACCTGGGTGTTTTTGGTGGATCTCCGTTGCCGAGTTTGTCTGATCCATGGCAGCCATACTTGCATCTTTGCTTGGATCATGTGCCAATAAGTTGCAAAACATCATTACCGATGAGGCCATACTAATCCTTGGCGTGGAAGAAGATCTCAGAGAAGTCCTGCAGCGAGTAGAACTAATACAGTGTTGCATATACGATGCTGAGAAAAGGAGGACAAAAGAGCTAGCAGTAAACAATTGGCTCGGCCAACTAAGAGATGTTATATATGATGTTGATGAAATCCTGGACGTGGCTAGGTGTAAAGGAAGCAAGCTACTACCTGACGATCCTTCATCATCATCAACCACATCGGCTGCATGTAAAGGCCTCTCGGTTTCCTCTTGCTTTTGTAACATCTGGTCACGTCGTGATGTTGCTGTTCGGATTAGAAGCCTCAACAAAAAAATAGAGAACATTTCAAAGGACACGGTATTCTTCACACTCGACACTAATATACAGCCTACCAGAAATGTTGCAACATCCAAACTGATAAGAAGCTCCAACCTTGTCGAGCCCAACCTTGTGGGGAAGGAGATCAAATATGCTAGCAGGAAGCTGGTGGACTTAGTTGTTGCCCACAAGAAAAGTAAGTCTTACAAGCTTGCTATTGTTGGAAAGGGAGGAGTTGGTAAGACAACACTAGCTCAGAAAATATACAATGATCAAACAATAAAAGGAAGTTTCAAGATACACGCATGGATTTGTGTTTCACAAGACTACAATGAAGTAACTCTTCTTAAAGAGGTTCTCCGGAATATTGGTGTGCATCATGAGCAAGGTGAAACCATAACCGAGCTCCAGAGGAAGCTTGCAGAAACAATTGAAGGGAAGAGTTTCTTTCTGGTTCTAGATGATGTCTGGCATTCCAATGTATGGATGGATCTATTAAGGCCTGCATTACATGAAACAACATCCGGAGTAATATTGGTAACCACACGAGATGATCAAATTACAAGGAGAATAGGTGTGCAGCATATCCATCGAGTTGATCTCATGTCAGTAGAGGTGGGATGGGAGCTACTTTGGAAGAGCATGAACATTGATGAAGAGAAAGAAGTGCAGAATTTGAGAAACACAGGGATTGAGATTGTTCGTAAATGCGGTCGCCTCCCTCTTGCAATCAAGGTAACTGCTAGTGCATTGGCAAGCAGAGATCTGACGGAGAATGAGTGGAGAAAGTATTTGGACAAATATGTTGGCTCCCACAACATGATCTCGGATGAAATCCAAGGATCTCTGTATCTAAGCTATGATGAGTTACCACATCGTCTTAAGCAGTGTTTCCTATATTGTGCTCTGTATGCTGAAGATTCTATCATTTGGCGTAATAAAGTTACCTGGTTATGGATTGCTGAAGGATTCATAGAGGAGCGGCAAGGCCAACTAATAGAAGATGTAGCAGAAGAGTACTACTACGAGCTAATCCACCGTAATCTCCTCCAAGCAGATATCTTATATTTTGGCATGGTTGCCTCCAAAATGCATGACCTCTTAAGACAACTTGCACTGAACATATCAAGAGAAGAATGTTTTATTGGAGATGTTGAAACATTAAGGGGTGTAAATATGTCAAAACTGCGACGTGTTACTGCTGTTACTAAGAAGGATATGTTGGTGTTATCTAGAGTGGATAAGGTGGATGTTAAGGTCAGGACTTTCCACGGAGAATTGAGGATACATTGTTCAAGAGATTTCTGCTTCTTCGTATTTTGGTACTAAATTACACACTTGTGCAAAGCATTCCAGACTATATAGGAAAACTGATACATCTACGGCTACTTAATTTAGATTACACTGGCATATCTTGTCTTCCGGAATCCATTGGCTCCCTAAAGAACCTTCAAGTACTGAGCTTGAGATCGTGTCATCATCTGCACAATCTTCCTTCCGTAGTGACCCAGTTGAGCAGTTTAAGATGTCTTGATCTTTTTGACACAGAAATAAATCAAGTTCCAAAAGGGATAGGGAAACTGAAATTCCTCACTTTTGGAAGGGGTTATCCCATTGTTGATGGAATTGATAATGCTGACGTACAAGATGGATGGAAGTTGGAAGAGTTGTCTTCTTTGTCGCAGATGAGGTTTCTTTCTATTGTTAAATTGGAAAGAGCTGCTCATTGCAGTACATATGCAGTGCTGACAGACAAAAAGCATCTAAAAGAACTAGTACTAGAGTGAAATGAACATGGAGAGGGATCATATTCAGAAGAAGATGTTAGCAATACTGAGAAGGTATTTGAGAAGCTAATACCTCCACACAGCCTGGAAGACCTATGTATTTCTAGATTCTTTGGTCGGCAGTATCCCACCTGGTTTGGTACCACATGTTTGTATTCACAGACTCCGAAATGTACGATCATGTGTGGAACTTCCACCAATCTGGCAGCTACCCAACTTGAAATATCTGAGAATTGATGGAGCACATGCAGTTAGCAAGGTTGGACCTCAATTTGTTGGCTGCAAGAAGGGTAATCCTGTGTGTAATGAGTTGGTTCTTTCCCTAAACTTGAATGGTTGATCTTCATGGATATACCCAACTGGGAGGTGTGGTCTATTTTTGAGGAAGAAGTTGCTGCTAATGATGAAAGGGGCGAGGATGGAGCTGCTGATATTCGAAAAGAGGATGCCCAATCTGCAAGGTTGCAACTGCTACCTCGTTTGGTGGGGTTGCACCTAGAAGATTGCCCGAAGCTGAGGGCTCTCCCACGACAGCTTGGAAAGGACATTACCAGCTTGAAGGAGCTTAGATTATTTGGAATAAACAACTTGAAGGCGGTGGAGGACTTTCCAAATATTCCCGAGCTCCTTTCTATAAAAGATTGTGAAGGCCTGGAGAGGATCTGCAACCTCGCTCAAGTGACATACCTGCATGTACTAGGTTGTCCAAACTTAAGCCATGTAGAGGGGTTGGGCAATTTGCAACAACTAGGGTTGGCGGTGGATATGCAAGAGGTCTCTTCCGGCTGGGTGCCTGGGTTTCATGAACAGCACCAACGAATTCATGGTGAAGACCTGGATGTCTCCACGGTTGTCTAGCTGTTAGATGGCTCAAGGTATATATGAACACTGCATACTGGTTGGTTACATTTTTATTGTATATTTGTCCAGTTGTATGCCATTATATATGCTTATGCAACAGAAATGCTTAGACCATTTACAGACTATTCCGGAGTTAGTACATGTCCATTGGCAGCAGACTGCAAGCGTGCAAGTTATTAAGTGTCATAAAATGTTGCTCTTACGTTACTTATGTGTATTCTTTCTCTAGCTAGCATGCATTGGAAACCCATGGTGTTGCTTACATTCTCATAATTATCCTGGTAGAGTCTATAACATTGGCATCACCATTCACAGATATGCGCAGTTATAGTTTTTTCAGGCATCTGATCTCTTATTCAGACGAACCATACCCCAATTCTTTATGTGACATAGTCCAGGACTAAAAAATTATAGCTACAAACTATACCCTAGTACAAAATTGTACCAATCTGTTTGTGATTATGTTGTTGCTTTGCCCACAGAAACTGTACGGACATGATCGAAGGTCTTTGTGTTCTTTTTGTGATGGATGCCTCTGTCCTACATATGCGTTCAAGTACTTGTGAATTGTCATAGCTGCTAATTTTTTCAGTCTTTTCCGTTGGCAGTGCAGGACTGGTGGCGCGTTAGCTTTGACGTGCAAAGCACAAGACGTACTCCCTCCGTCCGAAAATACTTGTCATCAAAATGGATAAAAGAAGATGTATCTAGAACTAAAATACATCTAGATACATCCTCTTTTATCCATTTTGATGACAACTATTTCCGGACGGAGGGAGTAGTAAGTTGAGGAAGCTTGTCAATGTTGAAGATGCACAAGTACCCTGTTTATGGATGTGTAACGAGCCGGTGAAGAAAGAAATTGTCCTGTTTTCCTTTGGGCAGGTGCCCAGGAAATACTGTATCGAGTTTCGTTTTGTTTATTTCTGAATTTGGGCCAGAGGCTTTTGCTGTACTGAATCTCCTGCCTGTGTGGTATTGTTTCACTTATTTATTTCTGAACTTGGGGCTAGTGGTTTTTGCAGTACTAAACCAGTGTGGCATGGTATCGTTCTCTTAATTGAACCGGTGGATTTCGCCTTGGCATGGTTTTTTCTTTGAATGGCATCGATGAATTTTGTTTTATTTTGTTTCTGAACTTGGGCCTGATGCTTTGCCTGTGTAACCTGTAAGACCAAACCTGTGTGACCCAGTCATGAAGGAAGAGCATTCTGTTCCTTGTAAACCTGTGTTGATCTATCACCAGAGCGATTGTGTATATTACTTGAAATCATGACCAGTAATGTACATATCCCGGCTTGTTGCAGCAGCTATCTGAGCGAAGTGTAAGTATCAATAGGCAGCCTCTGTTTCTCTGCAATGGAGCTGAAGAACAGTAAGGGAAATTGCAGAAGCCATCAGTACACGATCTGCCATAGCGATAGTTTGGCCCAATTCAAATGCTCTTTAGTGCTAGTATCTTCTTTTCTCAACTCAATTTAGTGCAATGCAGTGCAGAATTAAGGGGTGAAAGATTTGCCCTGCTTAGCTGAAAATTATTGATTTGCGCCAGTTTAAAATAATGAACAAAATTCAGTCAGAAGTTGAGACCCCCACTTGAAAGCAGTCTTCCAAATTTTGAACATGCAATGCGGATAGTGGTGGCCTGCACCTGCTGAGCAAAGCTTGCCCTTTTCTATTTCTTTTCTTTTCCTTTCCTAATTTCCCCTTTTCTTTTTTATGTTCCTTTCTTGGTTTTCTTTATTTTCGGTTTCTTGTTATGAGAAATGCATAAATATTTTTGAAAATACACAATTTTGTAAAATTGTGCAAACACTTTTTAAAAATTACACAAACATTATTTTTTAAAAGGCATGCCATTTTTAATTACATGAATATTTTTTTTGTGAATACATGATCATTTTTTTAAATGCGCAGAACATTTTTTTGTTTCATAAACATATATTTTTTACCGAAAAAGGGTTTCCCCCCGCTTTGTATTCCAAAGCAACCAACACCGATTACAGATCGCTGGGGCGAGCAGCACAACAAGCCCAAAAAAAAAAAAGAAGAAACAAATGCCAACAACGGCAGCTCAACCAAGCATGGATGACCCGCCACCGCTGCGCCCACTGGAGACAAACCACCATAGCCCGAGGCTTCGGTCCGCCGCGTACCCAGCAGCACCCCCAAGAGGGAATGCGACGCCGACAACGCTGCTGCCCGGACGGATCCTAGGGTTTCCCCCGGCACGCGGAGGGAGTTGGAGGATGGATAACAACGACACCCTCCAGGAAGGAATGGTGGCACCTGCAGGCGTCACCGCATCGGAGCCGAAGACCGGCAAGGATTTCTCCCACACTCCAAACCCCGCCGCCCGACCGAACCGAAGCCGACCAGCCAAACCTCCGCCCACCACCTTGCACCATCACGGTTGCGCCACCACCCATGCCGCCTCACTGCGAACACCACCATGAGGCCAAGAGACCCAAAGAGAAACGCCAAACGACGGAAGCAGCGGCACCGCTACCGAGCAGGAGGGACCCACCTCCCCCGCCAACGTGCGGGAGGCTCGAGCCCCCAGCACCGTCGCGGTCACCGGCCGGACGCGGCAGCAGGGCACACCAGGCCACCCCTGGCCCGTCCGGACCCAAACGGGCCCGCAAAGCCCCGCCGGCCACGCTGCAGCAATCC
>NC_057800.1:42243041-42250472 GCF_018294505.1 Triticum aestivum
ACGCGCCGCCGCGCTACCCCGCCACCAACAGCGACGCCGCCGTCCAGCCATCCGCCCGCGTAGCGCCAGGACCCCGCCGCCACGTCGGACCGCCGCCGCCTAGGGACACCCCCCAGCCCGCTCCGTCCCGCGCCAGAGGAAGCCGAGAGGGGAAAAGCGAGGGGGGCGCCGCCGCCAGCGTCGCCCGGGCCAGGCCCGGCGGTGAGCGCCGACGACGGCGGCAGGAAGGGAAGGAGGAGGGTGGGTCGCTGAAGAAGGAGATCGGGGCGCGGCCGGTCGCCCGTGGGGGCGACGCGGTCGCGAGAGCCCGAGAGGGTATCCATGAACATATATTTAGGGCAATAATCCGGCGAAAGAGCCAGGCCGGTCGCAGGACAGCCATTTGATGAATCCGCTTAGAACCGTAGAATGGCTGTCTTCCCGCACGGCTCGGTCAACTCAAAACAGAAAAATCCCCTCGCCTCGCACATATCGACCTCACACGTGCGGTTCTTTTCGGCTGGCAAAGCACAAGTCATACCAAGCTAAGGAAGCCTGTGCCATGATCTGTAGCGAGCTGGTGAAGGAAGTGTCCTGTTTTTCTTTGGGCAGGTGCCCTGGAATAAATGCATCGAGTTTCATCTTAGTATTTCTGTCTGAACTTGTCCCAGAGACCTTCGTTGTACTGAATCTGCGTGGCATGGTTTGTACTTTGGATGTAACCCACCACACATTCCATTTTATTTCCTTCTGAACTTGAGGCCGGAGGCCCTTTGCTGTGGTGAACCTGCGTGGCATGGTTTTTCGTTGTTTGAATGTAATATATAGATGAATTTCGTTTGGCATGATTTTATTCTTTGAGTGGAAGTGACGAATTTTGTTGTGTTTATTTCCGAGCTTGGGCCTGAGGCTTTGCTACACTGAAACTGCATAGCCTGTATTGCCAAACCTATATTTTGTTTATTTATATGATTTGATTATGTGAATGGAAGTGGGGAATTTTGTTTTATTTCTTTGAATGTAAGAAAGAACATTTTACTCGTATAAACCTGTGTTCCACTGTATCGTCGGACTGCATCATTCAGACAGATGATGAAGGTGATGTCAAACTGACTGACACGGCTGCAGAATGAACACAGCACCACGTGTGCAGTGCGGCGCTCCAGGAACACAACCCCGGAGGGAGGGAGGGAGGTACCCTACGCCGGAGCTCTGGAACTTGGGCGAGTGGCAAAAGATGACGGAAGCCAGAGGTGCTCGAGTACGTTTTGAAGCAGCTATGGGTAAGGTCTGTTTCTCTGCAGTGGAGCTGAAGAACAGCAAGGGAAATTGCAGAAACTATCACTACACGATCTGCCATAGTGGTAGCCCAATGCAAATGCTCTTCAGTGCTATCTTTTTCTTTTCTCAACTTAATTAGTGCAATGCAGTGCAGAATTAAGGGGTGAAAGGTTTGCCCTCCTTAGCTGAAAAGTCTTGATTTGGTGCCAGTTTAAAGTTTAGTGCTATCAAACTTCCTGGTTGAAATGCACGCTGAAGAAAATTCAGTCATAAGTTGAGACGTCATGTGGCTTTGAAACAAGCAGGTTATACTATTAATTTTAAGTTGTTCAAGAGTAACAGGAACGATTATTAGCTTAGCTAACCCAATATCCAGAGGTTTTTTTTTCTTGATCTTCACTAGCACTAGTAGAAAACAGGGCTTTGGTCCAGGCCGGGTCAGCCCATTAGTCCCGGTTCAGCCTAGAACCGGGACCAATGTGGGCATTAGTCCCGGTTCGTGAGCCCAGGGGGCTGGCCGGGCCACGTGGGCCATTGGTCCCGGTTCATCTGGACCTTTTGGTCCCGGTTGGTGGGATGAACCGGGACCAATGGGCCTCGCTCCTGGCCCACCACCATTGGTCCCGGTTGGTGGCTTGAACCGGGACCAAAGGCTCCCCTTTAGTCCCGGCTCATGTCACCAACCGGGACCAATGAGGTGCCTATATATACCCCCTTGCGCAAGAGTAGAGCACAGTGCTCTGTTTTTTCTGGCCGAGGGGGAGAGGGCTTTGTGGTGCTCTAGCTCACCTCCTATGCACATGAGGTGTTCGATGGAATGCCCGAGCCACACTACTTAAGCTTTCTCCTCTCGAAGCTCGACCTCCAAGCTCCATTTTTCTCGAGATTTGTCTAGATTTAGCGGTCCGTCACGCCCCGTCCCCGTCTTCACCGTCGTCGATCACCCGCGCCGATCTCATCACCGACACCACCGTGGTGAGCCTCTTGTTCTTATCTTCTTTCTGAAAGGAAAAATATTCTTACTTGTATGTTTAGATAGATACTTGTATCATTTTCTTACATTTATTATTGCATCTTATATAGTGCGATGGTTTTGGTATCCGCCCCCGTCGGCCCTCGTCCTATCTATGATTCGGATGTGGTATGTATATTATCTTTATAACTATTGGTTCATTTATTGTTTATGAAAATTATGCCGACCAACGTGACATAGATTTTATTTATCTAGGATGTATGTGAATCGGAAATGCCAATCGACCCTATTGTCGAGAGGTTAAATTTAGTTGAAGAAGAAAACAATTTGTTGAAGGAAAAAATAAAAAAATTAAGGAGAAGATGATATTGAAGTTGCATGTTGCGGATGTCGTCGATGATCACAAGATCAAGATGGATGCAATGCGCTTGAAGATTAGAAAGATTAGAAAATATGCCATTCATACCGAGGCTTGGTATCATTATGCCGTTGGATCAATTGTTACCTTGGTTGCGATTATGATCGCATTTGTTTTCGCATTGAAATGTTTTACATAGTTTCAATGTATGGTTTAATTAATTAGATGCTCTGGAGAGCTATATGTTGTTAGATGAGAACTATGTATGCACTTTGGTTTTAATGTGATGATGAAGTTCTATAATTTTGGACACTTAATTATATATAATGCACGCAGATGAACCGGCAATGGATGTACGGTGACAGACACACCCGCGAGTACATTAAGGGCGTGCATGAGTTTCTCGATGCGGCTGAGGCAAACAAGCAGAATGGTTTTATGTGTTGTCCATGCACTGAATGTGGGAATACGAGGTCTTACTCTAACCGGAAAATCCTTCACTCCCACCTGCTTTACAAGGGTTTCATGCCACACAATAATGTTTGGACGAGGCACGGAGAAATAGGGGTTATGATGGAAGACGGCGAAGAAGAAGACTACGATGACAACTATGTGCCCCCTGAATACGGTGATGCTGCAACGGGGGGAGCTGGTGAAGATCAAGAGGAACCAGACGATGTGCCCAATGATGCTGCAACGGGTGAAGCTGCTGAAGATCAAGAGGAATCAGACGATGTGCCCGATGATGATGATCTCCGCCGGGTCATTGTCGATGCAAGGACGCAATGCATTAGTCAAAAGGAGAAGCTGAAGTTCGATCGCATGTTAGAGGATCACAAAAAAGGGTTATACCCCAATTGCGAAGATGGCAACACAAAGCTCGGTACCGTACTGGAATTGCTGCAGTGGAAGGCAGAGAATGTTGTGGCTGATAAAGGATTTGAGAAGCTACTGAAAATATTGAAGAAGAAGCTTCCAAAGGATAATGAATTGCCCGATAGTACATAAGCAGCAAAGAAGGTCGTATGCCCTCTAGGATTGGAGGTGAAGAAGATACATGCATGCCCTAATGACTGCATCCTCTACCGCGGTGCATACAAGGATCTGAACGCATGCCCAGTATGCGGTGCATTGTGGTATAAGATCAGACGAGATGACCCTGATGATGTTGACGGCGAGCCCCCCAGGAAGAGGGTTCCTGCGAAGGTGATGTGGTATGCTCCTATAATACCACGGTTGAAACGTCTGTTCAAAAACGAAGAGCATGCCAAGTTGATGCGATGGCACAGTGAGAATCGAAAGAAAGATAGGAAGTTGAGAGCACCCACTCACGGGTCGCAGTGGAAAAAATCGAGAGAAAGTCTGGGATGAGTTTGCAAAGGACCCAAGGAATGTATGGTTTGCTTTAAGCGTGGATGGCATTAATCCTTTCGGGGAGCAGAGCAGCAATCACAACACCTGACCCGTAACTCTATGTATGTATAACCTTCCTCCTTGGATGTGCATGAAGCGGAAGTTCATTATGATGACAGTTCTCATCCAAGGCCCTAAGCAACCCGGCAACGAAATTGATGTGTACCTAAGGCCATTAGTTGAAGAACTTTTACAGCTGTGGAATGAAAATGGTGTACGTACGTGGGATGAGCACAGACAGGAGGAATTTAACCTTAAGGCGTTGCTGTTCGTGACCATCAACGATTGGCCCGCTCTCACTAACCTTTCAGGACAGACAAACAAAGGATACCACACATGCATGCACTGTTTAGATGACACTGAAAGTATATACCTGAACAAATGCTGGAAGAATGTGTACCTGGGCCATCGTCAATTTCTTCTGACCAACCATCAATGTCGAAAGAAAGGCAAGCATTTCAAAGGCGAGGCAGATCACCGGAAGAAGCCCGCCATGCGCACTGGTGATCACGTGCTTGCTATGGTCAATGATTTACACTACGTAATCTTTAAAAAGGGTCCCGGTGGACTAGCTGTTCCGAATGACGCTGAGGGACACGCACCCATGTGGAAGAAGAAATCTATATTTTGGGACCTACCCTACTGGAAAGACCTAGAGGTCCGCTCCTCAATCGACGTGATGCACGTGATGAAGAACCTTTGCGTGAACCTGCTAGGCTTCTTGGGCGTGTATGGGAAGACAAAAGATACACCTGAGGCACGGGAGGACCTGCAACGTTTGCACGAAAAAGACGGCATGCCTCCGAAGGAGTATAAAGGTCCTGCCAGCTACGCTCTTACGAAAGAAGAGAAAGAAATCTTCTTTGAATGCCTGCTCAGTATGAAGGTCACGACTGGCTTCTCGTCGAACATAAAGGGAATAATAAATATGTCAGAGAAAAAGTTTCAGAACCTAAAGTCTCATGACTGCCACGTGATTATGACGCAACTGCTTCCGGTTGCATTGAGGGGGCTTCTACCGGAAAATGTCCGATTAGCCATTGTCAAGCTATGTGCATTCCTCAATGCAATCTCTCAGAAGGTGATCGATCCAGAAATCGTACCAAGGCTAAGGAGTGATGTGGCGCAATGTCTTGTCAGTTTCGAGCTGGTGTTCCCACCATCCTTCTTCAATATCATGACGCACGTCCTAGTTCATCTAGTCGACGAGATTGTCATCCTGGGGCCCGTGTTTCTACACAATATGTTCCCCTTTGAGAGGTTCATGGGAGTCCTAAAGAAATATGTCCGTAATCGCGCTAGGCCAGAAGGAAGCATCTCCATGGGCCATCAAACAGAGGATGTTATCGGGTTTTGTGTTGACTTCATTACTGGCCTTAACAAGATAGGTCTCCCTAAATCGCGGTATGAGGGGAGACTGACTGGAAAAGGCACTCTTGAAAGAGACTCAATAATATGCAGGGACGGATATTCTTGGTCTCAAGCATACTACACAGTTCTACAGAACTCTACCTTGGTGACCCCGTATGTCGATGAACACAAGAACAGTCTGCGCTCCAAACACCCGGAGCAGTGCGACGACTGGATTACATGTGAACACATCAGGACTTTCAGTAGTTGGTTGGAAACACGTCTCAGAGGTGACAACACTGTTTGTGATGAGTTGTACTTGTTGTCCAGGGGACCATCTTTGACTGTATTGACTTACAAAGGATACGAGATAAATGGGAATACATTTTATACGATCGCCCAAGATCAAAAGAGCACCAACCAAAACAGCGGTGTCCGCTTTGATGCAGCAACCGAGAGCGGAAAGGATACATATTATGGTTACATAGTGAACATATGGGAACTTGACTACGGACCTGATTTTAAGGTCCCTTTGTATAAGTGCAAATGGGTCAATCTGTTAGGCGGCGGGGTATAGGTAGACCCACAATACGGAATGACAACAGTGGATCTGAAAAATCTTGGGTACACTGACGAACCGTTCGTCCTAGCCAATGATGTGGCACAGGTTATCTATGTGAAGGACATGTCTACCAAACCGAGAAAAAGAAAAGATAAGGAAGCGAATACATCATACGATGAGCCAAAGCGCCACATAGTTCTTTCAGGAAAAAGGGACATCCTGGGAGTGGACGGCAAGACAGACATGTCTGAAGATTATGAAAAGTTTCATGAAATTCCTCCCTTCAATGTCAAGGCTGATCCAAGCATCCTGATAAACAATGAAGATTATCCATGGTTAAGGCGCAATAAGCAAATGACACAAGCGAAGAAAAAGTGAAGACTTTCTCTCGCAACTATTATGATGATACCATGCCAAATTTGTAACAGACGAGTATGTTATGCCAATTTTTTCAGAGTTCATTTGAAAACTATGAATTTAGGTCGAATTTTCTCTATAGGTGCATCTATGTTCAAATTTTAACTATTCAAATTTGAAAACTAATGGCACTAACAGAAAGTTTATATTTTTTCTAAAACTAATGGCACTAACAGAAAGTTTATAATTTTGCTGACCTAAAAGCAAAAAGAATTAAAAAATAAAGCAAAAAACAAAAGAAAATAAATAATACAGAAAACAAAACAAAAAAACTGGAAAAAAAATAAAAATAGCAACAATAAGTATTTCGTTGTAAGTAGAAACAAAATAAAATAAATAAAGCAACAAAGAAAACAAAAAACTAAAAAAGTGTTTTCAAATTTGAAAACTAATGGCACTAACAAAAAGTTTATAATTTTTTTAAAACTAAAAGCAAAAAGAATTAAAAAATAAAGCAAAAAACAAAAGGAAATAAATAATGCAGAAAACAAAACAAAAAAACTGAAAAAAATAGGGCTCACCCCTATAATATTTGATACGACTAACTAAAATTACCAAATTGAGTATAATGATAAAACACAGTAATATTAAATAGCAGGAAAAAGATTGACTCAAAAATCAATTTTTATAGTAAAGTTATTCATAAACTAGTGATTCACACAAATTTTAAAAAAAATCAAATTTAAACTATTCAAATTTTAAAACTAATGGCACTAACAGAAAGTTTATAATTTTTGTGACCTAAAATAAAAAAGAAATCACTACAAAACTATAAGTATTTAGTTCTAAGTAGAAACGAAAAAACAAAAAATGCCACCTACTAGGCACCCACGGCCTGAATACGACTAGAAACCCTACCATGGGCCAGGATTCAGGCCCGCGGGAGGCCCAGTAGGCGCACAGGCACAGATTGCAGTGTTAGGCCCGAAAGCCTGCTTTAGAGAGGAGCTCGAGAGGGAAGGCGCACCGCACCTTATAAACAGGTGCGCCTCCCTCTCAACTAGCGAGGTGGGACTAAATATTTGGGTTCGGGGCAGCACAGGCTTTGGTCCCTGTTGGTGGCACCAACCGGGACTAAAGGGGGGCATTAGTCCCGGT
>NC_057800.1:42251271-42259949 GCF_018294505.1 Triticum aestivum
TCGTCACCGTGCGCGCCACCCGTTCCCCGACCCCGTCGTCATCGCCGCGCGCGCCACCCCTTCCCCGACCCCGTCGTCGTCGCCGCGCGCGCCGCCCCTTCCCCAACCCCGTCGCCGTCGCCCCGACCACATGCCGCCACCTTCGGTCCGGCCGCCGGCGCCCTTTCCTCTTATTTTTTTCATTATTATAAAAATGTGCATATATGTATATGGTCTCTGTGTATATATGTTCATATATGCAAAAGTTAGATTTTAGAAAAACTTTATATATGCAAAAATTTATACATATATGCAAGTATGTATGTATTTTATATATGCAAAAATTTATATATCTAACTAGGAAGAAGGAAGAAAGGAAGAAGAAGAAAAACTTATATATGATAAATGTATGTATGTATATATGAGAAATGTATGTATGTATAGATGTATGTATGTGGATACATGAGGGGGGTCGATATACCCCCTCTCCGATAGCATTTTTGTGCATTTTAGGTTAGTGTATATATATGTTGATGTATATATGCAAAAGATAGATTTTTAGAAAAAATACTATTTTTTCTGTTGATTATATGATGATGTTTTTTTCATATATGCATTTTTTTCATATATGTATTAATTTTTTTTAGTTGTTAGTAGATATCGATTTTAGGTTAGTGCATTTTATCACTGATTTTAGGTTAGTTGATAGATTTAGTGCATTTTATGTTTGTTGCATTTTAGGTTAGTGCATTTTATGTTAGTGGAGAGGAAAAAGTAAAATAAGGAAAAGGAAAATAAGTAGAGAAAGGAGAAGAAGGAGAAGACGAGGAGAGGAAGAAGAGGAAGAAGAAGAAAAAAAGAGGAGAAGAAGAAGGAATAGAGGAGCTTCTTCTCCTTTTTTTTCTCCTCTTTTTTTTCTTCTTCTTCTTAATTTTTATCGGGAACGAGGGTGTCGAGGATCGCCGAGGGGTCGAGGGTCGGGAACTAGGGTAGAGGGTCGTGGGTCGTTAAGGGGTCAAGGGTCGAGGGTTTCAGGGTCGAGGGTTCGAGGGTTCTATAGGGTCGAGGGTCGAGGATTCCAGGGTCGTCTAGGGGTCGAGGGTTCCAGGGTCGTCAAGGGTTCGAGGGGTCGAGGATCACCGAGGGGTCGAGAGAGGTTTCCTAGTGTCAAAGTATTAAAGAAATCCATGGCTTCATCATTAGCCGGAAGTAACCAGGGCATGACGAAGTCCTCCAAAATTATTTTGGAATGGTGTCCCGGATAGGATAATTTGCCTTTTTGTATGAATTTCAGCAAAGGCCTTCCAAATAACGATATTTGGAAGGTTCTTGCTGAACTTTGTATCAAACACTACTAGGAAAAGGCCTACTAATGGCGCACCTAATTTGGCCATTAATGGCGCATTAGTGGTGCGCCATTAGTATATTTTACTAATGGTGCACCACTGGTGCGCCATTAGTATTTGATATACTAATGGTGCACCTCAGATGCGCCATTAGTATATACAACAGTGCGCCATTAGTATGCCTCCCAGGGGGCCATGTATACCCAGGTGCTTTGGCATACTAATGGCGCACAACAACAGGATGCGCCATTAGTAACTTCGGCATACTAATGGCGCACTGTTTAATGATGCGCCATTAGTATCCTTTGGCATACTAATGGCGCACTATGATGTGATGTGCCATTAGTATGAATATTAGGTTTTTTTATTTTTTTATTTTCTGTTTTTTGCACAGGTTACAAAATGTATAATTGGACAAAATATAGACAGCACACATCAACAACAGATTCATCGAATACAATAGAAGATTAGTCTCTGAATACAATTCATCATTTTAGTCTCCGAATACAATTCATCATATTAGTCTCCGAACTGAAAAAACCGAACAAAGATAGAACATTATATTACAAGTCTCGAGACCGCGAGTTTGTCTTCACATTACAAGTCGATATCGATCATCTAAACTACCATCACATAGAAGAGAGCTGCGGTCATCACGATGAAACTCGTCTTCATCCGGTTCCTCCAACACTCCCTCCCCTCTCCCGCTAGATAGCGGGCGTATCTAGATTCGGCCTCGGCCCTAGTGGCGTACCCTTTGTAACTGTTACCGCTGAATCGGTGAACCTGTCTCCGACACTCCTCCCAGTCGTCGTAGACTCCGGGAACCTTACCCTTGTACACGACATACCACGGCATCGCTATGCAGTAGCCAAACGAAACGTTAGTACCAATTCACAGACAATACATAAGCAATATATAAGTATGCAACAGAACGATCGGAAGAGAAAAGCAAGACATTAATAGCATCGATTACATCTAAGTTGAACGACTCTCGAAACCAAAGAGACATACTACAAGTTCATTAAAGTTTAATTACAACATGAGCCAATCGATGTTTCAGAACTAGACACAACATCACTGCTTTCGACTCGACTCAAGGGACCAGATCGTGGATGAAGCCGCCGTCTATCATGGGACTCATGAAACAACGGGCGTTGTCAGCCTGCATTTGTAGGATTGTGTCGATGTCAATGTTGGACGGTTGATTTCTGAGGTAGAACTGCCCCGAGGTACGAAGGACATCTTGATGGATGATTTCCGCAAACTCCGACTGGATGCGAAAGAATTCTTGTCTGATGTCCGCGTCCTGGATTGCCGACACGCTCGCGGCCCAATCTTTGAGTCTACTCGGTAGCAGAAGTTGATGATGGTCCCGTACGATCGCCCGCATGTGATGGATGGCGTAGTAGGCACCCTTCTGACCGCCAGGCGGCTGCTTGACGCAGCAGAATGTCGTATTGTGGGAGAACACGTGCTTGCCATACTTACGAATAGGCCTGGTGAAGGTGCCTCCAGATTTGACGTAGCCGGGGAGAACATCATCAAGAACCTTCTTGACATTTGTGTAGTCTACGTTCGACTGACGGTCCGGGTCGAAATACGTGGCCATGGAATATTTGGGGCTTAGGAGGATGAGCGTGCAATGTGTGTCACTGCAGAAAACACGGAATGTTAAAAGAAAAACGATCGAAATCTAAGAATTCATATGTTACGGGGCGGTTGAGGGGAGGACTTACTCGGGAAAGTAAGGCACGAGGAAGTTATCCTTATCTTGGTTTGCCAGAATGACGCCTTTGAGGTAAGAACTCGCGACTTGCCGGTCCCCAGCGCTGCCCAAGATCTTGGCACGCATGTAGAAGGGGTCGACTATCACGATGTCCGGGGTCTTGTCGCGAATGATCCGCATGTCCATACTCAGCGAAAATAGCCGAACGAAGGTGTAGTGCAGCAGATGAAGGTTCAACATAGCGTGGATGTCATCAAACCGCAGGACGATCGTACCCCCGATGGAGTTATCCACAAAGCCCTTGCCCTCTGGCACCTTGGCCGCGAAAACCGAGTATGCCACATCCTTCTCTCCGAGATGCCGCTTCTCTAAAGAAAGAACACTGTCATGCAGACTCCGCATAGCACCGGTTGCAGCATCGAGCATATTTCTCGGTAGCATCGGCCTACCCGCCACATGCACCCTCCTTGAGATATCCTCAGGTGAAGGTGGCCCGTCCTGAGCATGGATCGTACTCGGTGCCGGCTGGCCCGCACCCTTGTTAGTCTTTCTTTTGCGTGCCTTCTTCTTCTCCTGTAATGGGACCGAGTTCTGCTCACAGACCGCCTTCTTGAGTGTGTTGGGGCTGATAATATTTCGCACCTCGCCTATCTGAGGCTCGGTGAAGTCGGCAGCTGGAGGCGTCTCCTGAGAGCTGAACGGCAGACGACGCCTGTTGCAACTTGGCTTCTCCGCGGTACCAGCTAGATCGCGCACGTCTTTTGTTGGGTTGGGTTCTTGAGAAGGAGGCCCCATGAAGTCGCCACCGTACCCATGATCGGCAAAGTACTGATCGACGTTGGCAAATGTATCGTCGTCGTCGTTCTGATCCTGTGCCATATGCATGTTTGGATCTAGTGGCATAGGGATGTCCGGCACCGTTGCGGTGGTCTTGCCATGGGGCCGACTTGGCGCCGGCACGACTGGCGGTGTTGTCTTTGGGGTGGTGTCCCCCGCCCCCAAACGAATCTGGCTCTTCGGCCAAAGCAGGGGCCAGCTCAGGCAGGCGCTGAGGGTCATCACGTCATCATCGTCGGCCCCGACGGGTCGAATCGGAGGTAACAACTCGTCGCAGCCTGGCAGCACCCGAACCAGTTGAACCCTAAACAAGTTGGGTGGCATCTGGGTACCGTGGAACAAGGGGTTGCCCGGTTGAACGATTTTGCCCTTGGCGACATCGACCAACTCGTTGTTCACGAAGTGCAGGAGAGTGCACGGAACGTCGGCGGCGCCCTGCGAAAACATGTAGGGCGTTAGGGATGCCCAGTCAAAGGTAAGGATATGAAGTCCTCGGCCAAGAGAGGCTTAATTAGTTACCGTGATGATGGCGTCGAGCTCGGCTAATGTCGAGGCACCGCCAACGGTGGGCGTGCAGTTGACGGAGGGGCCGCTTGCTGCAGAGGTGCCGGCCGGCGTACACCCGAGTGCATTAAGCTCCCGTGCCGGCGTCGGAGACACCAATGCCGCCTCCGCCGGAGACGCCAATGGCCCCGCCATCGCGTTCTGCGAGTTGCTGGCCGTGAAGCTAGGAATCGGGGGCGGCCCCTGTTGGCCGCCCGCAATCCACGCACTAATCCCCTGGATCAAGGTAGGCACAATGGCGGTGATCGTCGCTCCAAGTTGTTGTTGCACTTGCTCTTGGACAATCTCCGGAATCCGCGCCACCTGTGCCCTGAGTTCTTGAACCTCGCGCGCCTGGCTTTCCGAGCTGGTCTTTTTCTCCTTTCGCCCACCGGTGTTATAGTATGACGACCATTTTGTCGACAAGCCTTTGCCGGCCACACGACCAGCTGACGTCGGCTTACTGAGCTTATCCTTGTTCTTCATTACATTCAACGCCCTATTTAGAGTGGTGTCCCAAGGGTTGCTCTTAGTCGACCCCGCGCTACTGCTTTCAGTCGCCTGCGGAAGGAATGTGAACCATTTAAAAATTTGGCTTCATTAATTAGAATGCAACCATATGGAGCTAATTACGCGGGGGTGTATTCCTTACCAGAACAAGCTCAAGCGCCCGGGTCTTCGGATTCGTGGTAAGCTCCTTTGTTTTCGGGTCCTTCTTGTACCGGGCCCTGATAAAGTTCCTGGTATGCTTGTCACCGTATTTATCGAAGAGGGGCGGTAGGCCTTGCTCGGCACGGTCCGCCTCCTCCTTGTCCCATATAGGCTCCGCCACTCTGTAACCGCCGGGACCGAGTGTGTGTTCCCCTAAGTTCAGCTCCCGCATTTCTTTCCCCCACTTACTTGATTCGGAGTTTGCGGTGCTCGAGCAATTGATCTTGAAGTCGTTGTAGTCATCTTCGGTGATCGAAGGATTTTTCTCCTTGATCTTCTCATAACTCTCACCTTTCTCGATCATTCTCTTCACATTGCTTTTCCAAGTAGACAGGGCCTTGCTCATCTTCGTGAGGGCAGCATTGTTCACTTTATTCCCTTTGAGGCTTGTGTTTTCAAATTCAGCGGGGAACTTGTATCGTTCGTGCAGCTTCGTGAAGAGGAGGTTGCGCAAATTCCCTCGGTCAGGATGCCTCAGGTTCTCGGTGTTGATTGAGACGGTGCTCCGGAGAATGCAACCGAGCTGAAGCGAGTACCCCTTGACTATTCGTTCGGGCGCCGTTGGATTCCTGTCGGAGTCCACTTCAGTAACTTCCTCCTTGAGGGTGCGGAGCACGGTCGGGCGCCGGTCCTTCCGTTGCCTCTTCGGTTGGCTGCCATCTGTGCGTGCGCCGCCATCATCAGTGGTGGCATCCTCGGCGGCACCATCAGTGGTGGCATCAGTGGGGTCATCCTCGGCGGTACCATCAGTGGTCTCAGGATCGGTGGGGAAGGCGGCGTCCTCATACAAGTGAGGTTGTTCCTCCATCTCCCGGGACAGCTCCCAGAATGCCTTGCCGCCCGAACCCCCGGCCTCATCGTTGTTCGCCATGTTTCTCTCTAAATAGGAACAAAATTTGGTCAAAAAGTTGGTTATTGTCAAGGAACAAGATCATGGTCTCATCATTTAGGGTTTGTCGACACCGAGGCATCCTAAAAGCTAAGCTTTTATCATTGAGGGTTTTTCGACGCCGAGGCACCCTAAAAGCCTAAGCTTTCATCATTTCGGTTTTTATCGACACCGAGGCACCCTAAAAGCCATGCATTAGTCACAAGTACGCCGGGGCACTTGATCCTACTTAATTAACTACTAAGATACCCCGGCCCATGCATTAGTCACAAGTACCCCATATGTCCTATTTTTAGCAAAGTCATGCTAAAATTCACGGAAAATTTCAGCATGACCTTTGCTGAAAATAGGACATGGAGTACCCGAATTTGCCAGAACGGAAGTTAATCGACATTCCAGCAAACTCAAGGGCCTCTCGGGTGGACAAGGCAAAAAAGGCCTCCATCACAACATGAAAAATACATTGGCATGTGAAGAGGTGAAACAATATATGCATCTCCAAGCAGTATCATTCAACATTTTGGACAAACCACTACAAGCAATACTGGACCATTTCTCCCCCAATACATCATAGCAACATTATTTGGGTACCTATATGGTATTAACATGCCATTCTCTGTCAACAGAAGTAGCACAAAATCATTCAAGTACCAGACAACTGACAGGCGTTGATCAACTAACAGAAGTAGCACATTCACCTATATGGTACTGACAGAGCTTTTTGGCCAACACTCATAACACTGATCAACATTTCTCTAACTCAGACTACTTTACACTGATCAATTGTTCTAATGGAGGAGAGGAGGAACAGCTGAGGTGGCTACTCACATCTACTTCTGGTGGGTGCTGAGGTAGGACTTCTTGCAGTACTCGGAGGCGGAGTAGAGCTGCGGCCGCAGGTTCTTGAGCTCCTGCATCAAGCATGGCCACAACGCTCAGTTTATCTACCATAGACAGTTTAGCAGAAACAAAAGCAACACACACATGTCTATGAAGTATCTGAATTTTGCAACTTTATTGTGTCTGAAATAGCTTTACTCGATGGTGTACATGCAGATCTCAGTTTCAAACTGGAATAATTTACAAGCAGTTTCAAACTGGATACATATGACTGTGCCATTCTAAGATTAAAAGGAAGACGCGAAGAACTTAATTAGATAAAGCAGTGTCAGCTTTCCTAAGACAAGTATCGGCAAAGCATACACAAAAAGTATCCAAAGCAATAAGCACCAAAACATTACTACACACAAAATATCCAGTCTACATACATATGCCTTCTAAATCTTCCATGCTTCTAAATGAAGGTCAAAATAGAATAATGCACACAACATCGACACAATAATTATGGACCCATGTTTGTGGAAGCTCGATATACAAGAAGCAATGAAAGATTGTTTTAACTGAACCAAAAGAATGCTAGATGTGCATTCTAATTGAACCAAAAGATGCTGCTGCTGCTGCATATACGTACAAACAAACAGAAGCAAAACTAGGTGATGTGTAAGTAGACTATAATTTAGGGCAGCAAGTAATCACCAAAACAGAGGAGGCGTGCTAGGAGCAGATTGGTGCTAACCAAATCCAATGATTGGCGGTAAAGATCATTCATTGTTAATTGTTGATTTAGCAGTAGGAGCATGCTAGTAATCAAATCTACCGAGGAGGAGCTTATTTGGCAGCAAAGGACTGTCGTCCCATTAGAATCCAAACCGGAGCGAGCCTTTTTGTCCCCGTAAGTAAATATAGAAGACAAGAGCAGACCATCCTTTGCCTCTAAGGACGAGGTACTGGACTTGAATATCTCGAGAAGATAATAATAGTAATGTAGAAACAATGGAAGATAGAATATTTCTTGGAGGTGGTGAAAAAGCCAGCCAGACCAGAAACGCTCAAGTTAACTACACATACATACATGCATACATAACACACACATATGTATATTCCCTGCCCTCCCTTGTATAGTACGTAACAAGGATGGACCATTTCCATGATTATGCAGAAGAAGAGAAAGACCTGCAATCAGCTCGGATTGCATTTGTGGAGTTCATCAACTAAAGCAGAGCGAGGTACTGAACTTGCATCTTGAGAAAACGCAAATGTAGCAACAATTACAAGATAGATTATATATCTTGACCATATAGAGCAACAGCCAGCCAGACCAGCGATACCGAAAAGCTAACTACACGTGTGGGCGTGAGTTGCAAACCTGAAACTCTGAATTTCCGTTGCCAATACAAGTCTGAGTCTGAAACCTGAAACTCTTTGGTGTACCTACCTCCCCCCCAAATGGATCTCTTCCCTGTTGCCTGCAAAACTAAAAGTTAAGTGTTGGAATCAATCATCAAGACAAGACAACAAGCTGGAGATGAATGTGCAGTTTTGTGAAGAAGGAACTATAAAAGTTTGAGATTTGTGTCTCTGGTCTGAAGATATAAGTTGCAGCAGGCCTTGGAATGCGGCATGGACAATGTAAGCGTGAGAGGGAGGAACCCTAATGGATCTAAAAGAAGAAGAAGGAGGAGAACTTACTTGGGCTGATGAGGCGGCGGGGCAGCGGCATCGGGGCGGCGTCGAGGCGGCGTCGAGGCGGCGGGGCAGCGGCGTCGAGGCGTCGAGGCGGCGGGGCAGCGGCGTCGGGGCGGCG
>NC_057800.1:42259995-42260503 GCF_018294505.1 Triticum aestivum
GTCGAGGCGGCGGGGCAGCGGCGTCTGGGCGGGGTCGAGGCGGCGTCGGGGCGGCGCCGGGGCGGCGGGGCAGCATCGAGGAGGCGGGGCAGCGGCGAAGGGGATCGAGGGCGAGGGCGAGGGAGAGAGAGGGGATAGGTTAATTTGGGTCGGGGAGGAAATATGGATGGGGGCGGCACAATACTAATGGCGCACCACACCTCGGTGCGCCATAAGTACATCCATACTAATGGCGCACCTCACCGTGGTGCGCCATTAGTAGTTTTTTTTCTTATAGCAATGGCACAATACTAATGGCGCACCACCCCTCGGTGCGCCATAAGTACATCCATACTAATGGCGCACCTTACCGTGGTGCGCCATTAGTATTTTTTTATAAGACAGTAATAATTTTTTAAACTTGTTTAAATCATAACAGTAATATTTTTTTATAAGACAGTTACAGTAATATTTTTTTTATAAGACCGTGGAGCGGGGGAGGGTGCGCGGGGTGCGGGGGGTCGGCGGC
>NC_057800.1:42260604-42268581 GCF_018294505.1 Triticum aestivum
GCGGCGGTTGAGTAGGGGAATCGAGGGTGCGGGGGGTCGGCGGCAGCGGCCGGTGGACCGGGGGGTGCTCGGCGGCGAGGGGGACCGGATCTGGCGAGGTAGGATAGCGATCGAGATGGAGGGGGATCGAGATCGAGTGTCCATGAAATTTAAAAATATTCATGATAGTTCAAAAAGTGCCCATGAAATACAATCGAGAAATGAAGGCTACGATTTAAATACAATCGATCTTAGCTAGCTATCTGTTCACAATCTTCTTGCCCTTCTTTTTCGCAAATGGAGTTCTTCTGTGGAACGGACGTCCTTTAGGTAGGGTGGTCCTGCTTCTTCTTGTGGTGTATGCTGCTGCTTCATCATCATCGTCATGTTCGATCTTCGGGTCGCCGTACTTGTCGAAGTCTTGCTCATTGGCTACTCCATCCATTCCGATGATCTTCCTTTTGCCTCTCCTCACGACAACACGACTAGGCTTTGACGGGTCGGTAATGAAGAAGCATTGGTCCACTTGGGAAGCCAGTACCCATGGCTCATTTTTCGCGGTGACGTTTGCGCCCGCGGTCTTGGATTTGGCTTCGGGTATAACCATGGTGGTGAAATACCGGTCTTCTTTTAGGACGCTCTTGGCCCATCTGACACGGAACATCGGGACCTTCTCTCCAGCGTAGCTCAACTCCCAGATCTCCTCGATCCTTCCGTAGTATCTGTCCTTGTCGTTACCGGTGTAGGATTCCATCGTTACCCCGGAGTTCTGATAACCATCGCTCTTCATGTCTTTGGCCTCGGTGTAGAATGTGTAGCTGTTGATATCGTACGCCTCATAGGTCATCAGGTTGTGCTCGGTGCCCTGTGACAAGGCGAATATGAGTTGTTCTTCCGCGGAAGAATCCTCATGTAAAGGGTACGATAGAAGCTTCTGCTTGAACCAACGCGTGAAACATGAGTTGTGCTCTTTGAGTATATCTCCGTCCGTCCTCTGTTGGCCTTGGTCATTGTACGTCTTCTTAATAAAGGTTTTGTGCTCTACCACCCAAGGATCGACCATGTCTATGTGTTGTAGCGCCACTAGGTTTGCTCTTTCAAAGTCGGCGAGTCGACCCTCGAAGTCGACATGCATTTCGCGACGACCCTCACGGTGACCCCATCCAGCGAGCCTGCCGAGGTGCCTGTTGATGGGCAAACCAACGGGGTTCTCGATGCCTAGATAATTCGTGCAGTAGGAGATGCACTCTTCGGTCAGAAAGCCCCTGGCTATGCTTCCCTCTGGACGTGACATGTTGCGAACGTATCCTTTGATGACACCATTCATCCTTTCGAACGGCATCATGTTGTGCAGGAACGTCGGCCCGAGTTGGATGATATCGTCCACGATATGGACCAGCAGATGCACCATAATGTCGAAGAATGCGGGCAGGAAGTACATCTCAAGCTCGCATAGTATCACCACGATCTCTTCCTGTAGCCTTCTGAGTTGCCTCACGCCAACAGACTTCCGAGAGATGACGTCGAAAAAGTTGCATAGGCCAAATAGGGTTTCACGGACGTGCGCGTCCATGATCCCACGGATTGCAACTGGAAGTATCTGCGTCATCAGCACGTGACAGTCGTGAGACTTCATCCCGCTGAACTTCTGCTTCGCTGGGTCTAGGTATCTGCTTATCTTCCCCGCGTAACCGTAAGGAAGTTTTACTCCTATGAGGCAGGTGAAAAACTGCTCGATTTCCTCCTGACTTAGAGTGAAGCACGCGGGAGGGTAGTCATTTCTGGTCTTCTTGGCCTTTTTGCCTTTGCGACGACTTTCCGTGTCCTGCTTCGCCTCATCATCATCATCATCATATAGCGTGAAGCTCCTGCCTGATGCCCATTGATTTCAAGTCTGCCCTTGCTTTCGGCCCATCTTTGGTCCTCTCTGGCATGTTGAGCAGGGTACCAAGCAGACTCTCGCACACGTTCTTCGTGATATGCATGACATCAAGGCTGTGAGGCACACGGTGGATCTTCCAGTACGGCAAGTCCCAGAAAACAGACCTCGTTTTCCATACCTTCAGCAGCGGCTCTGGCGCCTTTCGCTTCTTTCCCGGCTCTGGCGCCTTTTGCTTCTTTCCCGACAGTGGGCAGTCTTTCCAATTTTTCAACAGCTCGTCTATTTCCTCGCCGCTCCTCGTACGTGGGCGTCCTCGGGGTTCGGTTTCACCATCGAATAGATCCTTGCGTTTTCTCCACGAGTCATCGTCGCGAAGCCACCTTCGATGTCCCATGAACACGGTTTCTGAAGACCCGGGATCTCTATCTAGCTGGCGATACGTTGTGTCATCCATGCACCTGACGCATCCAGAAAATCCGTGGACCACCTGCCCTGCGACATATCCGTAACCGAGATAGTCGTGCACCGTCGTGAGCAGCGCGGCTCTCATAGGGAAATATTCTTTCTCTGCGGCATCCCACGTATTGGCTGGCGTTTTCCACAGCGTGTCAAGCTCCTCTTTCAGCAGCCCCAGATACAGATTGATGTCGTTCCCTGGTTGTTTCGGTCCTTCAATTAGCATACTCATGTGAATGTACTTCCTCTTCATGCACAACCAGGGGGGAAGGTTGTACATCCACACAAACACAGGCCAGGTGCTATGTGTGCTTCTCTGGCTGCCAAATGGATTGACTCCATCGGTGCTCGCGCCCAGCACGATGTTCCTTGGATCGTTCCCAAATTCTAGGTCTTCGAAGTTCAACGCTTGCCACTGGCTCGCATCCTTAGGGTGACTCATCATCTTGTCTTTTTTATCTATCTCCGGATCATTTGCGTCATCTTCTCGCTTCTTCTCCTCCCTATCTGCGTGCCAACGCAGGAGCTTTGCTACCTTAGGGTCCGCGAAATACCGCTGCAGACGAGGAGTGATCGGAAAGTACCACACCACTTTTCGAGGAGCTTTCTTCCTCTTCTTGTATCGAGTGACGCCGCACACCGGACATATGGTAGACTCCGCGTGCTCGTCCCGATAAATGATGCAATTGTTCATGCACACATGGTATTTCACGTGCGGTAAATCCAGAGGACACATGATTTTCTTCGCCTCCTCCAAACCGGTCGGGCACTTGTTCCACTTGGGAAGACGTTCGTGCCAGAATGACATGTTCTCGTCGAAGCATGCGTCGGTCATTTTGTGTTTTACCTTCATCTCCAGAGCCATGAGCGTTACTTTCAGGCGGGTATCCTTGGGCCTGCATCCTTCATACAATGGAGTAACCGCGTCTAACTCAAGTTGATCCATCTTGGCTTTCTCTCGGGCAGCAGCTCTTGCGTTATCCGTCTGCTTGAGAAGCAGCTCTTGAATATGAGGGTCCTGCACCCAGCCCATCGATGGTCCAGCGTCGTCTGCTCCGCCGGCATCATCATCTTCATGATCATGCCCATCGTCTGCTCCGGCATCTTCCTCATCATCATGTCCTGCATCTTCTACATGATGACTGTGTACAGCATCACCGTCGTGATCATCTCCTGGGGATTCTTCGTCTTCTCGCCCGCCCGAGCCGCGGTGGTTGTCTTGCTGGCCTTCCTCATTTCTTGCCCGGCCCCCATGGACGACTTCGTAGTCATCTTCATCACCTTGCCACCGATAGCCATCCATGAAACCACGCAAGAGCAGGTGGTCCCGCACCTGCCCGGATTCCGGGTCCGCAATAAGGCTCTTCAGCTTGCATCTTCGACACGGACATCTTATCTCCGTCTCATTCTTTTGAAGCATCTCGGCCTTCGCGGACCTCAAAAACCTATTCACGATACCTTCGGTCATCATGCGGACCATGGTCGCCTGCGGGGTAGAGCAAAACGATATTTTAGAACCAAGAAAAAATTTGGCATGACTTTCCCTAAAAATAGGACCAAAAAGAATGCTTAATGCCAAAATTCTCGCCGAAACGGAAATGAATCAACATTCCGGCAAAATATTGGCAACTATCGCATTTCAAATACTGGTACACCTCCAAACACAAACACATATGCAACACCACAAACATATGCAACACCACGAACATACATAGATCTAGCTAGGCCATAAAAAGTGCATGTGCACATTATTGTAGGGAGAACAACATAAATATAGCTTCCCCCCTTACTTACCTATCAAAACAAGGTAATTTAACCACTTAAATTGAATGAATCTATGGTGGAAATGAGGTGAAAAAGAGGAGGCACCCGAGACAAGGAAGATGTGGAGAGAATGAAGTGGGGAGAAAGTGAGTGTGGGTAGGAGAGGCTGTCCAAAATATCTTGTTGCTGCCACTTACTAATGGCGCACCAACTCTAAATGCGCCATTAGTAATCCAGGTAACTAATGGCGCACGTTTTGGTGGTGCGCCATTAGTAGTTTTGCAAAAAAAACATACTAATGGCGCACTGTCCCACAGTGCGCCATTAATAGTTTAAACTAGTAATGGCGCACGGTGGAACAGTGCGCCATTAGTAGTTTTGCAAAAAAGGGAATAAAAAATATAATAGAAAAAACAACATTAGTGGCGCACTTTCCGGCAGGTGCGCCATTACTAGTTACAACTAGTAATGGCGCATTGTGTCTGGATGCGCCATTAGTATGTTTGGACAGGCGCACTAGTTAAAAAAATTTGATACTAATGGCGCACCCTGGGCCAGGTGCGCCATTAGTAGTTTCAACTCTAATGGCGTATCAGAAGGTGGTGCGCCATTAGTATATACTAATGGCGCACCGCTTGTCTGATGCGTCATTAGTGTCAATCCCATCTATAGCCCTTTTTCTAGTAGTGAAAAAGCGAATTATCCTATCTAGGACTCCGTTCCAAAATAACTTTGGAGAGCTTCGTACCATCATGCACATGTTACTTTCGCCTAATGATGAAGACATGGTTTTGTTGAATCCTTTGACACTACGCAACCTCCCGACCCCTCGGCGATCCTCTCGAACATGAGAGGAAGAAGAGGATCGCCGAGGGGTCGAGGGTTCCAGGGTCGTCGAGGGTTCGAGGGGTCGAGAGAGGTTTCCTAGTGTCAAAGTATTAAAAAAATCCATGGCTTCATCATTAGCCAGAAGTAACCAAGGCATGACGAAGTCCTCCAAAATTATTTTGGAATGGTGTCCCGGATAGGATAATTTGCCTTCTTGTATGAATTTCAGCAAAGGCCTTCCAAATAATGATATTTGGAAGGTTCTTGCTGAACTTTGTACCAAAAAGCGAATTATCCTATCTAGGACTCCGTTCCAAAATAACTTTGGAGAGCTTCGTACTATCATGCACATGTTACTTTCGCCTAATGATGAAGACATGGTTTTGTTGAATCCTTTGACACTAGGCAACCTCCCGACCCCTCGGCGATGCTCTCGAACATGAGAGGAAGAAGAGGATAAAAAAATAAGAGGAAGAACTTTTTTTATCGGGAACGAGGGTCATCGAGGGACATAGATGTAGTGTCGTCATTGTCGATATATACCCCCTCCCGATAGCTTACTATGATTAGGTAGCTAGTTCTACGTTTGGCACTAATATATCCATCTATCATGTTTGAATAATAATTGACATGTTGTAAATATTTGTAGAAACTATGGACATCGCCCTAGACGAAGCAAAAGAAGCGTTGTTGAGGGACATAATCGTAGAAGGAAGTGATGCCGTCTCGTTGTTTCTCAACGAAACCGATGGTCTGGAAGGAGAGGGTGAACAAGCTGGCTACGGTGACCTAATGCCGGTGCAAGAAGAAGAACATGAGGACGGCTCCGGTGACCCAATGCCGGTGCAAGAAGGAGACCGTGATGACGGCTCCGGTGACCGAACCGAGTCCGGCCAGGTATATATATTAGTTAAGCCTGTGCTGACTAGCTGATTGATGCATTCATTGTTTTGGTATGTACACATATTAATTAAATCTTTGTTCTTTTTTCTAGCCCTCCGGATCGAGCACAACTTCGGTAAAGAGACGAGGCCCGAAGAAAAAGTTGAGCTTGGATGAAAAGTTTGAGATCATAGCAATCGCGCCCGACGGCCAACTGATTGAACCCCTCCGGACAAAGAGCGCATTTGTTGCTCAGTGCGGGGTTCTGGTTAGGGACAAGATCCCGATAAGCATCCAGCAATGGTTTAAGCCGGCTACAGAAGACCCTGAGGTGTCTTATGTCAATGATATGCAGAAAAATGATCTTTGGACTGAGCTGAAGTCAAATTTCACCCTACCGCCAGAGGATAATCCAGAGAACCCAGTTAAAGAGAAATTAATCAAGTCTTTTGCTCTTAAGAGGATGGTAGAACTATTCAGGAGGTGGAAGAAAGAGTTGAATAAGTTTGTCGAAAATAATGAGACACCAGAATTTAAGGGCAGATATGAGAAGATCAGAGATCACTGGCCCGCATTTGTGGCCCACAAGACATCGGAAAAGAGTAAGAAGATGTCGGCGACAAACAAGCAAAATGCTGCGAAGAAGATGCTTCACCATCGCACGGGGTCAGGTGGCTACCTCGTAGCCCAGCCTAAGTGGGCCAAGACTGAGAATGATCTGGTTGATAAAGGGATCGAACCAGAGACAATTAGCTGGCCAGACCGTTGCCGGACTTGGTTCTTCGGGGATGGCGGAACCTTGGACCCTGTAACAGGGAAGTGCATTTGGACGAACGATCAAATGGACATACCAGTCAGGAAGCTTAAGCAGTATATCGAAGCAGCGCAGCAAGGGAAGTTCTTTCCAGACAGAGAGAACGACGAGCTCACAATGGCCCTCGGGAATCCTGAGCACCCTGGACGGACACGAGGCACGCCAGGCTCCATTCCGTGGAAGGTTGGGTTTCCGGACGCAGGCGGTTACAAATCCCATGAGAGGAGGAAAAAAGTGCAGCAGACCCAAATGCAGGCGCTGCAAGTAAGGGTAGATGTGATAGAGGAACGAGAAGCAAATCGCAGCAAACGTACTGCCGAAGCCTCCCCCGAAGCTACCCCGCCATCTCAGTGCAGAAGCAGCGTGGCTTCCACCAAGCTGCTTCAGCCGGAGCATGCCTTGATGGCTCTTGCCAGCTATCCCGTGGATGCTATCACGGAGTCTCAAAATTGCCACCTTATGACGCAATGGATGAATTTGAAGGTCAAGGTGGCTATTGGCTCTGTTTATCCTACTAAACCTGGCGCAACTTTTCACTGTCGGCCGATTCCAGAAGGATATGCTAGGGTGATGGTGGATGAAATAACAGAGGGATTTGAGGACCTCCAGCTTGACCACCCTACCGGTGAAGGGGAGACTCGGCTGGGGTCTGCTCTGAAGACTCCATGCCTATGGCGGAAGGAGCTCATCAACCTTCCGAACTGGACGCCTCCGCCTCCTCCTCCTCCTCCGGCGAGTCAGGGCACTCCGCCTCCTCCACCGCCTCCTCCTCCGGTGAGTGACGATCAGGGCCCTCGGTCGGCTCCTTCTCCAGCGCGTGGCGGCACTCCGCCTCCTTCTCCGCTTGCGCCGACGCGCCCGAGCAGCCAGCCTCCTCCTTCTCCGCCTCGTCAGCAAGGGCAGAAGAGACCTGCCGCCGCTCCAGCTGCTCCGGCGCGTCGTAGTCCTTCTCCTCCGCCTCGTAAGCAAGTAAAGAAGACAAACGCTCCGTCTGCTCGGTCAGCGTCTAGCAGTACAACCAGAGGCGGGAGGACATACAGATTCGGTCCTTCTCTGAAGACTCCAGAGAAGTTACCATATGAGAGGACCTCGGAGGAGAACGCCGAGATCACGCGAACCGAAGTGGATGACTGGTTTCAAGGGTTGAGAGCAAAGAGACATCCACCTCCGGAGGAGAAGGTAGATCCGGTGAAAGTGAAGCGCACTCTGGCTGCCCTGGCAAAACCACCCAAGTCTCCGCCGAAAGGCAACTATGAGCGCATTATTGCAAAGACATGGGCCGAAGCGGAGCGGTCGGGAAGTACAGTCAGTGATCAAAGGCTGAAAGAACGACGAGCAGCTGGGAAACAAATTTCCCAGCTCGGCGAACAAG